>NC_084824.1:9027660-9287870 GCF_958449725.1 Rosa rugosa | reverse complement strand
CGGTGGAAATTTAAGTTAAAAATAAAGAAATCATATTAATTGCATTTATAAAATGATATTTTTGAATGAAACTTTTACATAGACTAAACTTACCTATACTAAATCTATTTACACTGTAGCCTCTCTAAAATTATACATTTATAATAGAATTGTGATATTTAATATGTACGAGTAATTAACTAGTACTATTGTAGGTTGATAAACTAGTGTTTTTATCTATATGTAATTATAATTGTGCTGTATATTGATAATGTGAATGTGATTTACTTTTTTTTTTTTATGGCTGGAATTCAGTTGAATTGTCATTGTTCCAAAATATATAGATCACTCAACCTTGACTAACTCAAACCTGACTAAATGGCGTACAAGTCGAATTGTCAATGATGTACAAGTTGAATTGTCATTAATGTTCCACAATATATAGATCATCACTCAACCTTGACTAACTTAATCTTGACTAAATAGTGTACAAGTTGAATTGTCAATGGCATACAAGTTGAATTGTCATTGTTCCACAATATATAGATCACTCAACCTTGACTAAATGGCGTATAAGTTGAATTGTCATTGTTTCATACTAAATGGCGTACAAGTTGAATTTGGACAATGCATATAAAAGCACCATTTGAGTAATACTAGTCTTACCCAAGGTTTCAAATTTCGGTTTGGGTTTCGATTTCGGTACTTCAAATTTAAGAAAATTTCGGAGAAAGTTTCGACTTCGGTTAAAAATAAAGAAATCATATTAATTGCATTTATAAAATGTTATTTTTGAATGAAACTTTTAAATAGAATAAACTGACCTATAATAAACCAATTTACAATGTAGCCTCTCTAAAATTATACATTTATAATACAATTGTGATATTTAATATGTACGAGTAATTAACTAGTACTATAGTAGGTTGCTAAACTAGTGTTTTTATCTATATGTAATTATAATTGTGCTGTATATTGATAATGTGAATGTGAATTACTTTTTTTTTTTTTTTTATGGCTGGAATTCAGTTGAATTGTCATTGTTCCACAATATATAGATCATTCAACCTGACTAAATCAAACCTGACTAAATGGCGTACAAGTTGAATTGTCAATGGCGTACGAGTTGAATTGTCATTGTACGTTCCACAATATATAGATCACTGAACCTTGACTAAATGGCATACAAGTAGAATTGTCAATGGTGTACAAGTTGAATTGTCATTGTTCCACATTAAATGGCGTACAAGTTGAATTCAGACAATGCATATAAAAGCACCGTTTAAGTAATACTAGTCTTACCCAAAGTTTCAAATTTTAGTTTCGGTTTCGATTTCGGTAATTCAAATTTAAGGAAATTTTGGAGAATGTTTCGATTTCGGTTAAAAATAAAGAAATTATATTAATTGAATTTATAAAATGATATTTTTGAATGAAACTTTTACATAGACTAAACTAACCTATAATAAATCTATTTACACTGTAGCATCTCTAAAATTATACATTTATAATAGAATTGTGATATTTAATATGTACGAGTAATTAACTAGTACTATAGTAGATTGCTACACTAATGTTTTTATCTATATGTAATTATAATTGTGCTATTTATTGATAATGTGAATGTGATTTACTTTTTTATTTTTATTTGTTTTTTTTTTATGGCTGGAACCCAGTTGAATTGTCATTGTTCCACAATATATCGATCACTCAACCTTGACTAACTCAAACCTGACTAAATGGTGGTACAAGTTGAATTTTCATTGTTCCACAATATATAGATCGCTCAACCTTGACTAACTTAACCTTGACTAAATGGCGTACAAGTTGAATTGTCAATGGCGTACAAGTTGAATAGTCATTGTTCCGCAATATATAGATCACTCAACCTTGACTAAATGGCGTACAAGTTGAATGGTCATTACAAGTTGAATTTGAACAATGCATATAAAAGCTTTAAGTAATACTAGTCTTACCCAAGGTTTCAAATTTCGATTTCGGTTTCCATCTCAGTACTTCAAATTTAAGGAAATTTTGGAGAAAGTTTCGATTTCGGTTAAAAATAAACAAATCATATTAATTGCATTTATAAAATGATATTTTTGAATGAAACTTTTATATAGACTAAACTGACCTATAATAAACCTATTTACAATGTAGCCTCTCTAAAATTATACATTTATAATAGAATTGTGATATTTAATATGTACGAGTAATTAACTAGTACTATAGTAGGTTGCTAAATTACTAAAAGCAAATAAGTTTATTGTTGCATTCAACTTGATTGGAAAAAAAAATCAAAATTTCATATTTTCTCTATGAAAATATGAGTAAAAAACTTTGTTGTCGGTGGCATACAAATTTCACAGAAATTTTGGAGAAATTTCGGACAAAATTTCGGTATGAATTTTTAAATATATTTTGTGTGTGTAGATATTTAAGAAATTAATAATTTCGTGGAAATGTACGGAAAATTTCGAAAAATTTTGGGAAACTCCTGACGGAAATGATATAGCATATGAATTTCGTTTCGGTACTTCCAAATTACAGAAATTTTCAATGGAAATTTCGGTAGTTTCGGAGAAATTTGAAACCTTGGCGTTTACTATAACATGTTTCATTTTTTTCCAATTAACCAAAAGACGAAGACTCTCACCAAAGACGAGACTCAGCGGCGGAGGGAGAAACATATATCTATGGGGGCCAAAAAAACATACACCAAAATAGATTATTGATGAACCAAAATACATCCCATTTGCAATCAGTGCATATAATACTCAAGAATGATTCCTATTACAAAAAAAAAAGACTCGCGCCATTAAAAAAAAAGACTCGAGCTATTTACAACTGCATTAGATAATTAAAGTGTAAGTAAAATTGTTTGAAAACTAAGAAACGATCAATATGGTAAACAAGATCATATGTAATCTATCAAAGATACTAATATTTGCTTGTGTGGAACTCTATTTCCAGGCATGCAAAAAGAAAAGAGATAAAAACAATGGCAATAAAATCTTGCAACACAAAAACAGAGCAATCAAATTATACTATTAACATGAATACATGATAGAGCATCATAATCCTACCAGTAGAACAAAATCATGAATTCAATTCACACTGTTATGAGTGTTCTCAATAGGAAATATACAAGAACAAATTAAGGAGAAGAAAAGCAGTAAAAAAAAAAAACAAATTAATCAACCTGAGTGGCCGAGTCACAATCAGACAATAGTCAATAGATAACTAAAATTTCATATGAATTTCATTATCATAGATGTTGGAGGGATCAACAAAGAGATATTGATATCTGAGGTTTGAGAAACGAAGTCATCACAGCAAATCAGTTGGTTGTTGACTTTGAGTGCTTTGATAGTGGAGTTTTGATTATGGGCTAAATACTAGTTAGTTTCCTGTGGTTTAGGTCCAAAATCAATTCAGTCACTGGACTTCTAATTTCATCAAAAACACCCCTGCACTTTCAATTTTGATCTAATAGGTCCAATTCGTTAATATTTTGTTATGGGTTCAAGTTATAGTTGGATTATTTGTTGAAAAACTATTTATTTTTAATAGTAGGACTCACTCCTAAATTGACTATGCAGACCACCTCGACACCATATCATAAAACATAGGCCATATATGAGCCACATTAACAAGTTAAATAACTCAATTGTCGGAAAACTAACAAATTGGACCTATTAGATCAAAATTGAAAGTGCATGGGTGTTTTTGATGAAATTAGAAGTTCAAGGACTGAATTGATTTTGGACCTAAACCACAGGGTAGTAATTTGTATTTAGCCCTTTGATTATATATGCTGAATGGGGTGCACAAGAAGCTTCATGCTCCCTTTTTTCTTGTTTTGTCCGTTGGTTTGTGGGAATTGTGATTTATGGGCCTAAACATATCAGTCCAGCCATTGTGCCATTGTGGGAACACACAATATATATAGGCCTCATCAAAAAGCCCGCGGATCAAGTGAGCCGATGGAGGCCCGCCGGCCATGAGGGCTAAAAGCCCGGCCCGGCCCGTTAAAAAGCCCGCCTCGGTGGGTAGTGGGCCGGCCCGCCAAAAGCCCACAAAAACCCGGCCCGGCCCGGCCCGTAGGCCGGTAAAATATTATATTCATATATATATATATACACACACACACATATAGATATATATTTGTGTGTGTGTTTATAAATATATATATATATATATATATATACACACACATTATTTGTGTGTGTGTGTTTATATATATATATATATGTGTGTGTGTGTGTGTGTGTGGAAGTTCTTATACTTCTATATAGAATATGTGCATTAGTGCATATATATATTCTACATATCGGTTGACCAATTCGATCGGATTCGAAAATATGGTGAAATTGGCTAAATTTTTTACCACACTCATAATTTATTGTAATAAACTCATCCAACGGTCGGTTTTTCCATTTTCTTTGAATTGATAGGGGTTGCTCTTTAGAGTGTATGATATATAAATATAGGTTTATAAGAGTAACTAAGTTTGACCTAGTTGATCGAATTCGAAACGAGAACCAAATTGACTGAATTTTCTACAACCACCATAAAACATTACAATCTCTCCATCGAGCGGTTTGTTTCTCAGAATTCATTTTCCACTTCATGGTTGCTTAAGAATGAACCTCAACAATTTAAATGCAATGTATAAGTCATACAACTTTAGGAGGAAAATTGGTATAGGCCAATGTGTTTGTAATTAATTTTTTTTTTTATCTTATGTCCACGCATATCCATCGATGGAATATTTACAAACGTGATGTGAAAAAATAAGCACGTTTCGCGGTCGTCATGCCATCGGTCAACTAAGAAGACATACAAGTGACGATGGTTGACCAATTCGATCGGATTCGAAAATATGGTGAAATTGGCTAAATTTTGTACCACACTCATAATTTATTTTTAATAATGTCATCCAACGGTCCATTTTTTCATTTTCTTTGAATTGATAGGGGTTGCTCTTTGGAGTGTGATATATAGATATAGGTTTATAAGAGTAACTAAATTTGACCTAGTTGATCGAATTCGAAACGAGAATCAAATTAGCTGAATTTTTTACAATCACCATAAAACGTTACAATCTCTCAATCGAGCGGTTGATTTCTCTAAATTCATTTTCCACTTCATGGTTGCTTTAGAATGAACCTCAACAATTTAAATGCAATATACAAGTCATACAACTTTAGGAGGCAAATTAATATAGGCCAACATCTTTGCAATTAAAATTGAAATTTTTATCTTATGTCCACGCACATCCATCGATGAAATATTTACAGACATGATGTGAAAAAATAAGTACGTTTCGTGGTCGTCATGCCATCGGTCAACCAAGAAAATATACAAGTGACGACGGTTGACCAATTCGATCGGATTCGAAAATATGGTGAAATTGGCTAAATTTTTTACCACACTCATAATTTATTGTAATAATCTCATCCAACGGTCAATTTTTCCATTTTCTTTGAATTGATAGGGGTTGCTCTTTGGAGTGTATGATATATAGATATAGGTTTATAAGAATAACTAAATTTGACCTAATTGATCGAATTCGAAACAAAAATCAAATTAGCTGAATTTTTTACAATCACCATAAAACATTACAATCTCTCAATCGAGCGGTTAATTTATCTAAATTCATTTTCCACTTCATGGTTGCTTTAGAATGAACCTCAACAATTTAAATGTAATATACAAGTCATACGACTTTAGGAGGCAAATTGATATAGGCCAACATCTTTGCAATTAAAATTGAAATTTTTATCTTATGTCCACGCACATCCATCAATAGAATATTTACAGACATGATGTGAAAAATTAAGCACGTTTCGCGGTCGTCATGCCATCGGTCAACCAAGAAAACATACAAGTGACGACGGTTGACCAATTCGATCGGATTCGAAAATATGGTGAAATTGGCTAAATTTTTTACCACACTCATAATTTATTATAATAATCTCATCCAACGGTTGGTTTTCCCATTTTATTTAAGTTGATAGAGGTTTCTCTTTGGAGTGTAAGATATATAAATATAAGTTTATAAAAAATATTATCTTTAAAAATTTATTTGTAAATAAAGCCCGCAAGGCCCGCCCCGAAAAAGCCAGCAAGGCTTAGCCCGGCCAGGCCCGAAAATGCCCGTGAGGCCCGCATTAAATGGATGGGCTTGGATCCTTCAATTTACAATAAAACCCGGCCCGGCCCGCTACTATTTAAAAATGGAGTAAGGCCAGGCCCGGCCCGTTGATGAGGCCTATATATATATATATATATATATATATATATATATGGCTGGCTGATGGGGGCAAATGTATAATTGTGAGCCAAGTGCGCGCCATAAAGATTATGAGAGCAGTGGTCCCCACTCGTCATGAACTCCCTCCGCCCCTGCGAAGACTTGCACCAAAACTTGACTTGGAAAAATCAGCGTAATGGTTAGGCTGGAAAACTTGTCCTTGGAAATTAGAGGTGCCTGCATGATTGACGTAAATGGAAGCTGATTTTTCATTACTCCTCGAATTTCAGATGTTGATTAGTTGCCAGACAGTGATGAAAACGGAACCCTATATAGAATAAGCTCAACACAAGAGGTTTGCTTCATCCCAAAGCAGGAGAGACAGGGGCGTAGCTACATGGTAGGCTATCTAGGCTGTAGCCTAGACAGGATTTTGGCCTAAAAACCCTTAAGTATATGTATATTTCCCTTCAAGACTTGACATTTTGTGTTCTGCCGTTCTGGGTCTTCGTTTTATGCGTCAAATTTGCAGGTAATGGAACTACAGCTGCAATCCTTCTTTGACAACTTTGATCCCTGAGCTGCTGCTGCTAATTTCCATCAAAGTAACTAGCTGTTATTGTTGTTGGGACGTATTTGTTTTTAGATAAAAAGTTGGTTGGCTAAAAGATCTTACAAATTTCAACTTGAAAAACCTTGACATTGAAGTTGGTTGCTTTAACGGCTTCTCTATGCAGTACACCAATGCTGGCCAGTGCTAGGATATGTAGCAACGTCCAAGGTATAAGGAAAATGTTTAATTGTTGGCATCTCTGTTTATAAGTAGATAGATACATAACAATGATGATTTTAGTACAGGTGCTTGACTATTGCTTGATAGACTGATGTTGTTTTCCATCTAGGTTTTATATTTTTAAGTTCTTTTCAGGCCTTATTAGTTGTTCTGATTTACTTATGTCTAACAAGTTTGTCTACTTGTATCTTTAAATTCATGGTTTTTGGCTTCAAAGGTCATCATCCATGTAAAGAACAGCAGAGCACAAAAGTACACATGTAATCTTACATGCTATTAATAAGTGAACTATTTTCTTTTGTAGGTTGAGATTCAAGAGAAGTTGGCAAAAATGGTTGCAGTTTAAAGGCAAAAAGACTTTGGAGACTTTGGACTAACATGATTGCAGTTTCAAGGTTTGCTCAAGTGCTCAACTTGTTGCATTATATCTTCCTATTTATATTGTAAAACTGTATGTAGTGCTCTTTAGTTAGTTTATTGTTGTTGTACCACAAATATGTGCTTGTAGTTTTTAATTTACGGGGTTTGGTTCCCACCCCCCCCCCCCCCCCCCCCGCTGTACGTTTTGATTGAAATAATAAGGGCGTGAGGATGAGCCTCTCACTGGGTTCCAAACCTCATAAAAGTTATATATAGAAAAAATTCTAAAACTTTTGTGCTCTTCTAGTTAAATTAGCCTAGACAAGTTTAGGATCCTGGATCCGCCACTGAGGAGAGACATGAATTCACTTGAAGTTCCCCTCCTCTGTTTCCTACTCTCTATTATTTTCATACCTAACTTCACTGCTTCCCAAATCTTATTTCAGGTATTGATCAAAGAAGCACATCTCTCTCTCTCTCTCTCTCTGTGTTAACCTATTTATTTTATTTTTTGGTTGGTGATCTCAGGGGTTCAATTGGGAATCAGCAAAGAAGGGAGGATGGTACAACATCTTGAAGCAGTCTGCAGCTGAGCTAGCTGCTTCAGGAATTACACATGTTTGGCTTCCACCACCTTCTCATGCTTGTTCAGATGAAGGTATATATATTTTGTTACTTTCCCAAAACTCTTTTGTACTTGATTTGTTACCATTCTGTGAACCACCGCCTTCAAGATGTTGTACCACCCTTCTCAATTGCTGATTTTATGATGATGTCACTTTAATTTGTAAGAAGATGAAAAAGACTTACTATTGATGGAATCCCTGGATGAGCAGCCACCTAGCATTATTCCACCATATATGGTTTATATGATGTTTCTTTAAAATTGGTAATTAGTATATACATCAATCAGTAGGGACAATTGCATATTTGATACCTGTATTTTGAATTCGCCATTCTAATTTAGTCCATGCATGTGTCTTAACACCCTATTTCATTTAGCAATTGTTAGAATCTTTGTGTCGAAGTAACAAAAAAGTTTAACATATGAAATTCATAGCAGTGAGTCAGTGACTAACATTGCAATCGGAAAACAGTTTTGCAGTTTTTGCATTCGAATCGTTAACCAAACCGGTTTGCTATTTTTCCTTTTAAGTGGACTTGTAAATATCTCCTTAGTGTTTTGGGTATATGTTGATACAATTAGCTGAACTCAACTTTTTTTGAAGGATACCTGCCTGGTAGGCTCTATGATCTCACATCAAAATATGGAAGCCAAGATGAATTGAAGGCACTGGTAAAAACCTACCATGACAATGGGATACAGAGCATAGCAGATATTGTTTTAAACCACAGATGTGCAGAGAAGAAAGATGAGAGAGGAATATTGTGCATTTTTGAAGGAGGAACACCCGATGATCGCCTTGATTGGGGCCCGTCTCTTATTTGCAGAGACGACACAGAGTTTTCTGATGGCAAGGGGAACAATGATACTGGAAAGAGCTGGGGTGGGGTACCTGACATTGATCACAACAACACAAGGGTCCAGAATGAGCTCTCGGATTGGATGAATTGGTTGAAGACCGAAATTGGGTTCAGCGGATGGCGATTTGATTTTGTTCTGGGATATGCTCTAGTGTTCATCAAGTTGTATGTGGCAAACACAAGGCCTAATTTCTCAGTAGGAGAGTTTTGGAATCCCCTTGCTAAGGGAAGTGATGGGAAACCCGAGTACAACCAGGACAACCATCGCAATGAGCTTGCTGGATGGATAAAGAATGCAGGAGGAGAGGTTACTGCATTTGATATTACAACTAAAGGGATACTTAACGCAGCTGTCCTAGGCGAACTGGGGAGGTTGAAGGACTCGAAGGGAGGGCCTCCTGGATTGATTGGAATATCGCCACGCAATAGTGTGACTTTCATAGACAATCATGATACCGGTTCCACACAAAGTGAGTGGCCATTTCCAACAGATAAAGTCATTCAGGGATATGCTTACATTCTTACTCATCCAGGGATCCCATCAATAGTAAGTCTTTTTCATTTTCTCACAAACTAAAGTGACATCATCATAAGATCAGGTTGAAAGTGTGTATAGTTTTATCACTTGTGGTGTTTATAGTTTTTGTATATCTTGTAACAGTTCTACGACCACTTCTTTGACTGGGACCGGGGCCTGAGAGTGGAGATCTCGAAACTCACTGCGATTAGGTCCAGGACTGGGATCAAACCCGACAGTGTGGTGCGTATCCTAGCAGCTGATCCAGATCTCTATGTAGCTTCCATAGATGACAAAATCATAATGAAGATTGGTCCAAGATATGAGGTTGGGGACCTTGTACCTCCAACATTCAAAATTGCAACTTCTGGATTGGATTATTGCGTTTGGGAGAAAACAGCATGAAGGTCTTGTTTGTTTGCAATGAATATTAGAGTACTAGTAATTGATGTATTGCAAGTGCGTATATCAACGAGTAATGCAAATGTTAAACAAGCCTATAGCCTTATGGAACCCCCCGTTTCAGTTAAGAATAAATAATAAGGGGAGTGAAAATTTATACTAACAATTGTAATTCACACTCCCTTTAAATTTTTAAATAATATTTTTATCTCCAATCTCTTTTACTTCCTGAAATGCCCTTAAGTCGGATTTATTGTTTTATTATTTCTTTTTTTGTTCTTTCTCTGTCTTCTCCAAAACCACTCTTCAGCGAAATTTCTGGTTCGCACAATACCAACCTACTCCATCAAGAGTAGAACTTGCCCATCAAAAAAATTACAAATTCCCAATATTGAAAAGTAACCTACTTCGATGAAAAGTATTGCATAACTGTATCAAGAGTGGAACCTATTGAAAAGTAACCTACTCCATCAAGAGTGAAACTGCATAACCGTTTTGTCTGATATAAAGGATAAACAACGCCTGCATTGATCCCTGCTAGAACACCAAACCTCAATCAAATTGTCTCATTAACAATCTGAGATCGATCAAGGGTGGATCTAGGAGAAGAACAATGGAAGGAGGCAGTGGAACTAGTTAGTATCTCTACACACCCTTTGTCTTTTATTTCAATTCATATCGTATACTGCCATATTATATGCTTATTGTGTTATAGGATTGCAGTGATTTATGCATCCTAATTTAGGATCAGAATAAGATATCAGTCCTATATTTGTCATAGTTGATTTTGTTCATGTAAATTTGCAGACATTAGGATAGATATACTGTTGCAGTCCTAAATTATGATACGACTATTACAGCTCTCCTAACATGCAAATTATAGTATAACTTCTAACAATTGGTATCAGAGCCTACTATGCTCAAATTAGGATTGATTATGTTACTATGATCAATATGAATATGTTTATGAAATTGCTGCATATGTTCCATTGTATCTTAGTATGTTGCCAAAGTAGCCACTAATACAAATTCATATGAATTCTGCAATGTTCTCTAGAATAGTTCATACACATTATACTTCCTGCCATCAAAGTGGTTGCTGTGTAAATGCATGAATCAATTCATTTATCAATAGAGAACAAAGACTCACATAAACTTAAAATAAATCTGATGATTTTGATTTCCAAAGTAGTTAGTGATCAGACATTTGGTTATTTGAGTCAGCATATGCACTTCAATGAACATTCATATGATATTAGAGAAAAGTGTGTTACAAATAACACCAAAACTTCTTGAAAATACCATAGTTCGTTGTAATGTGTATTTGCATTTATTCAAATGTTATTTCATATCTTGATATAGCATTTTGGGACATATATATAATTCTGGTGTATTTTGCAAACACTAGAATGTCATACTGACTTAGATTAATTGCATCACATAACATCAATGCATTTTCCTATGAGCATTAATCATATTGAGTTGCTTAATGGACTGAACTACAACAAGTGGAAGAGTGATATAGAATTGAATCTGGGGATCTTGGACTTTGATCATGTGTTGAGGGAGGAACCACCTGCAGAATTGGCCGCAAATGCAAGCAAAGAAGCAAAAGACAAGTATGCTCAGTGGCATAGGCACAACAGAATGGCATTGATCTGCATGAAAAAGAGTATGACAGATGCTGTTAAAGGATGAATTCTTGATTCTGAGTATGCTAGAGTTTATTTTAACTCTATTGCGGAGAAGTACAAGGTGTCTGACAAAGCAGAAACAGGGAATTTGATGAACAAGCTTATTAGGATGAAGTTCAATGACCAAGGGAGCATCAGAGAGTACATAATGAAGGGGATAGACATCGCTGGAAAGCTTAAAGGTCTGAACATGACCATTGAGGACTCCTTTCTAGTACACCTATTGCTCAACACACTGCCAGATCAATACAGCCACCTCAAGAGTCTCTACAACACTCAGAAAGAGAAATGGAGTTTGAATGAACTCATTTCAATCTGTGTGCAGGAGGAAGAAGAGATAATTAAGAAAGGCAAGGCAGTAAGTGTGAATCTGATGACAAAGCCAAAATTTAAGAAAATTTTTGGCAATAAGAAATTCAAGGGCAGCACTTCAAAGAATGATGTGAAACCTGAAAATGATAAGGGAAAATGTCTCAAAATCTCAGGTCCTGTGAAATGTTTCTTTTGTAAGAAGTTAGGCCATTTCAAGAAGGATTGTGAGGGATTCAAGAATTGGTTGAACAAGAAAGGTACATTTCTGTCAAAACTATTTTTCTTGTAGAGTCTAAAGTTTTTAATTTTGACAACTCATGGTGGTTTGATACTGGCTCACCTATACATATTGTCAATTCACTACAGGGATTATCAAGGATAACAATCCCAAGAAGGAATGAGACAAGAGTTTGTGCAGCAAATGGCCAAAGGGTGGCAGTTCAAGCAATAGGAGTTGTTGAATTATGTTTTAGGAATAAGTTTGTATTAGTACTGAACAATGTTTACTGTATTCCAGCAATAAAGAGAAACCTGATCTCAGGTTCTCAATTTGTATTAGGTGGTGACTATGGCTTTTCCAGTAATAATATAGATATGTATTTCTATTTTAAAAATGTTTGTTTTGGTGATATGCTAAGTTGATAGATGGTCATTGGTTAATCGATTGTGTCAATAATGCAGTATCCCAACCTCTAGATGTTCTGTCAATAAACAAATCATCAGGATCCAAAAGAAAGAGCAATCCTAGTTCTTCATCTTTTCTATGGCATAAAAGGTTGGGACACATTTCTAAGTCTAGGCTGCAAGAACTTGTTAAGCAAAGTGTTTGGACCCAAAATAAACATTTTGGCCTGACAAGGCACGTCTTGGAGAAATTGAGCCAATGTCAGTGGCTCAAGCTATATATTGTCGACAAGTTCGAAATATATATTTAGAGGCTAAATAAAGCCTACTATGAAAGCATGGAAGCATGGAAACATGAAAAGTCAACTTTAGCACATTTTCCTACTTCGGCTAGGAGAAACCGAGCTAAACAAGGAAGGAGGGGTGGCAGACTAACCAAATGAAATCTAAATGTGCTGAAAATTTCCAGATCCATTCTAGACAGCCCAAGGATCATTTATTATGAAGATTGCAAGAGCTTTTTTTGAGTGGAAGGCCTTCAAACAATCAGCCCAATTTTCTACAGAAGCAAAACTGGAAAACTGGACCTGTAAGAGGTCCAGCAGCATTTTCGGCCCAACCACATGGAATAAAAATCTGAAAATTTTTCAGGATGATCTACACTCACAGTGGAACATTTCATATGAAGAAGTCGAAGGCATACAATGAAGTCTTGTTGGAGAAATAATTGAAGGAATAAAGGGCCAGAAACTGACCTAAAACCAGCTCAATATTCACATGTTCATGTTTCCTACCCACATGAAGAAAGCTAGATGCTTTTCTCTTTTTCCTTGGATATATTTTTCTTCTACAATCTCTTTAATAGATCATCACCACTTCCATGTTGCTGCACCTTCATGCTTTGCTTTCATTTCATCTTTTCTCTATCTTTTCTATATTTTACAAGTGAACTTAGATCTACTTTCATTATTTTTCTTCCACTCATCATTTCACTCTTCTTTTTCTTCCCTATATAAACACCTTCTCCTCTCATTTTAACATACACATTCACATTCAACAACAACATCTCTAAGATGATCTAAGTTCTCTCTAGAGCAAACCTCTCTAAGAGCAACTCCTCTCCCTCTCTTTCTCTTTCTCTTACCGGTGATCACACTCCTAGTCCTAGTCTTCTCAGAAGCCGACTTTCAGTGCCACCAAACCCTCTGTCAACGTGCTTCGGTCCTAGTCTCCTCGGGAGCCGACGGTAGTGCCGCGACCATAACGGTTACAAAACCAGCCAAGCAAGGGTAACGCCCTAGCAACCCAGCCAAGCTAAAGTCACGCTTTAGCAAGATCTCAACATTTCCCGGTGATTTCGCTCTGCTCAATCTGCAATATTGAGTATCGACTTGTGAACAAGAAGAAACTTCAGCAAAGTCCTCACCACGAGGCAGAAAGAATCCCGCGACGAGGTTGGTGCTCTCCTCGTCTACAATCGCTTGATAGAAGTCAGGTCAAGGGACACCCCCGACGACCGCACCCGAACGGTGCTGGCACGCCCGCGCAAGAAAAGAGACTGTTGACCAGTTGCAGCAAAATTGGAGCCGAACATTTTGGCACGCCCAGTGGGACAACATCAGAAGTTTTTTCTCTTGAAGTACATTCAACCACCGGGCTTCAAAACAAACATTTTGGCACGCCCAGTGGGACAAGGTTAGAATTTTTTTTTTCTCTTGAAGACATTCAACCACCGGGCTTCAAAACAAACATTTTGGCACGCCCGGTGGGATTACACCAGAGTCTTTTTATGTTCACCATCATTGGGATGCCAGAGGAAATTCTTTACCAAAAGAAATTCCTGAAGTCATGGCGACGATAGAAGGCTATATGCCCATTCCCATTCCAGAGAATGCGAGCATAGAAGAGCGGCTTGATATCCTTCAAAAGAATTCTACCGCATACCATGAGAATCTGAGTAAAGCCCTCGCGGAGGACCGTCGACGGCTTGATGAGTTCACGATTCCAGAACCTGCTCGCGAAGAGGTCATTTCTGAGACTAACTTGCCTATAGATGGCAATCAACCTAAGGGTCTCACTGGTGAGTCACAGCCTTACACAGAGGTTGTGCATGGAAAAGGTCATCAACAAGAATGTTTTTCTGACAATACAATTGTCTCTGAACAAATATCTGATTTCTCCACTGATCAAGCCAAATACGTGGCTACTGATCAGATGCATGGGGGGCAAGATATGACCCATGATCATCCCTTTGATCAAAAGAAGCAAGTTCATGATCATTTTAATTGTGACTCTGCTACTGGACGTCTTGGTGAAGGTGATCAAAATCAGAGCCAACTTAATTATCAATTAAGTTGTGGTCTACAGAAGCCAATCTGTGGCTTTATTAATCAATTCAACTTGAAGTTTTTCATATATTCTTCAAGGCCAAGCGGTGGCTTTGATATATGTGGAGGGCACATCTACAACCCACGTTGCATGAATGGCCAGAACAATTATTCTAGTGGCCAAGTTGTCCTTCACAACTGTAAATTTGAGTATCATCAATACAAGTTAACTCTTGTTTACAATTATCCAGCAAGTGAAGCTCTTGATGTGGAGAATTCAGATCAGCAAGTGATTGTCTATAATGGCCAATCTGTGGCTAATCCTGAAGACACCATGTTCTATGACATGGTAGTTGGCGACAAAGCCGATCTTGAAACATCTTCATCTCCTCAATTGCAATTGAAGATCATGCCTCGTCAACCAACAAAGATACTTGGGGGGCAAGAATACCCCTCTCACGAGCCAAATTCCTCCAAATTCTTCAACAAGAAGTATCTTTGTTCTTTTCCTACAAGCTCTTACAGGAGGAATTTTTACCCTACAAATTTTGATACACCGGAGCTTGGAGTGAAGCATAGATGGCCTCCTCCGTGGCCTTCTGGAGGTTAGCCAAATATAGTGCTGCTAAATTCTTTCTTTGTTTTTAAATTTCCTGTCAATTTTCAGTTTTCATTTTTATTTTCGTCATTTGTGAATCATAACGGAATAGGTGAAGTCTCTTTTGTTAATATTGGCCTAAACTCCTTATTGGTGCCTAGTTCAGGTCCCTTAAGGTTAAGGGCGGCTTTTATTAACACTTGTTGAACTGTCTTCACACTTATGACCTTTCTCATCTTAGTAAGTATAGCCTATGTGAAATGGTGTCTAGAAAGGGGACAACGTTCATGACAGGTTCTTGAATCCAGAAGTGCGTGCAAATGGGCCTAAACCACTATGTGGGAGTAGCTCATGTCAAAATGGATTCTGCCTCTCTTGTTCGCCCTCCCCCACCTGGCCATTTCAGTAAGGTTGCCCAAAAGATTTGAAAGAAAATTTGTGTCTAGACGACTATACTTGGGCCGCATGTCTAAACCTTGATTCACAATGTCTTATTAAAATAAAAAAAATACAAAAATACAAAAATACAAAAATACAAAAAGAGTTTCAAATTTGTGCGTCGCGGAGGATGCAAAAAATTGTGTTCTTGCCTAATAGTGGCTGGAACTTGCTAATATACTTAAGAGGCCATTGGTATTGGTCTGGGCACATATACAAGAGGCATTTAATATGCCTAGTATGGTATTAGCAGTGGAGGAGGTCAAATCAATATTTTTGCCAATAATTGTGGCGAAATCTGTGTTGCGAATTGTTGGCAGCGAAGTGGTTTTAATTACATGGCCTCGCAAAGGATGGTTCGCGAAGGAAGACTGGCGATTAATATATGTATGCTCACTATGTATAATTAAGAGGGAGAGAGGCCACTGTTCAAGTAATTTTAGTCAAGCCAATACAAGTGGCTTTGGAGCAACGACATTATAAGAGCAGTGCTGATTCAAGACCTCTTTAGTCAAGACGAGGACCTTTGACTTCGAGGTCTGGGGGGCAATGTTTGGACCCAAAATAAACATTTTGGCCTGACAAGGCACGTCTTGGAGAAATTGAGCCAATGTCAGTGGCTCAAGCTATATATTGTCGACAAGTTCGAAATATATATTTAGAGGCTAAATAAAGCCTACTATGAAAGCATGGAAGCATGGAAACATGAAAAGTCAACTTTAGCACATTTTCCTACTTCGGCTAGGAGAAACCGAGCTAAACAAGGAAGGAGGGGTGGCAGACTAACCAAATGAAATCTAAATGTGCTGAAACTTTCCAGATCCATTCTAGACAGCCCAAGGATCATTTCTTATGAAGATTGCAAGAGCTTTTTTTGAGTGGAAGGCCTTCAAACAATCAGCCCAAGTTTCTACAGAAGCAAAACTGGAAAACTGGACCTGTAAGAGGTCCAGCAGCATTTTCGGCCAAACCACATGGAATAAAAATCTGAAAATTTTTCAGGATGATCTACACTCATAGTGGAACATTTCATATGAAGAAGTCGAAGGCATATAATGAAGTCTTGTTGGAGAAATAATTGAAGGAATAAAGGGCCAGAAACTGACCTAAAACCAGCTCAATATTCACATGTTCATGTTTCCTACCCACATGAAGAAAGCTAGATGCTTTTCTCTTTTTCCTTGGATATATTTTTCTTCTACAATCTCTTTAATAGATCATCACCACTTCCATGTTGCTGCACCTTCATGCTTTGCTTTCATTTCATCTTTTCTCTATCTTTTCCATATTTTACAAGTGAACTTAGATCTACTTTCATTATTTTTCTTCCACTCATCATTTCACTCTTCTTTTTCTTCCCTATATAAACACCTTCTCCTCTCATTTTAACATACACATTCACATTCAACAACAACATCTCTAAGATGATCTAAGTTCTCTCTAGAGCAAACCTCTATAAGAGCAACTCCTCTCCCTCTCTTTCTCTTTCTCTTACCGGTGATCACACTCCTAGTCCTAGTCTTCTCAGAAGCCGACTTTCAGTGCCACCAAACCCTCTGTCAACGTGCTTCAGTCCTAGTCTCCTCGGGAGCCGACGGTAGTGCCGCGACCACAACGGTTACAAAACCAGCCAAGCAAGGGTAACGCCCTAGCAACCCAGCCAAGCTAAAGTCACGCTTTAGCAAGATCTCAACATTTCCCGGTGATTTCGCTCTGCTCAATCTGCAATATTGAGTATCGACTTGTGAACAAGAAGAAACTTCAGCAAAGTCCTCACCACGAGGCAGAAAGAATCCCGCGACGAGGTTGGTGCTCTCCTCGTCTACAATCGCTTGATAGAAGTCAGGTCAAGGGACACCCCCGACGACCGCACCCGAACGGTGCTGGCACGCCCGCGCAAGAAAAGAGACTGTTGACCAGCTGCAGCAAAATTGGAGCCAAACACAAAGTATTTTACCTCAATTAGATTTTGGTGATTTTGAAACCTGTGTGAGTTGTTTGAAAGGCAAGATGACTAATGCTAGAAATTTTGGTTCTAAAAGAGCTGAAAACTTGCTTGAACTGATTCATACAGATGTATGTGGTCCTTTTCCAGTCCAAACCATTTGTGGAAATTGTTATTTTGTCACCTTCATTGATGACTTTTCTAGGTATTTCTTTGTTTATTTAATTTCTGAAAAGTCTGAAGTCTTAGATGTTTTTAAAGTATTCAAAATTGAAGTTGAGAGACAAACTGAAAAACTTATCAAAATGGTAAGATCGGATAGAGGTGGTGAATACTACGGAAAGTATACTGAGAAAGGACAACACAAAGGTCCTTTTGCCATGTATTTGGAAGAATGTGGCATTAAAGCTCAATATACAACACCGTACACACCTCAACAGAATGGTGTCTCTGAAAGGAGAAACAGAACCTTAATGGATATGGTGAGGAGCATGTTTCCAAGATCTGGGCTTCCAAAGTATTTATGGGGGGAAGCCTTAAAGACGGCCAACTACATATGCAATAGAACACCAAGTAAAGCTGTTAAAGGAACTCCTTTTGAGTTTTGGTGTGGATACAAGCCTAGCTTGAATCATGCATGTATGGGGCTGTAAAGCAGAAATAAGAGTCTGTAATATAGAGAAAAATGATAAGTTGGACTCACTCTCTATCAGTGCTCATTTTATTGGTTATTCAGAAAAATCGAAGGGATTCAAGTTCTACAACTCAAGAAGAGGCACTAGAATTTTTGAAACTCACATAGCCACATTTTATGATGAAATATTTGATGATATTGAAAAGACATATGAAGGATCAAGCACAGAACAAGCACATCAAAATATGGAAGAATGGTTCGTCTATCAGGACTGCAGTAATGTTTCAATCCTAAATCAGGACTGCAGCAATGTATCAATCCCAGATTAGGATTGCAGTGTTACACCAGTCCTAGACAATGGAACACAACTTGCAGAAGCAGTAGCATCTGAGAATGAAAACGCAGTAAATGAAAATCAAGTTCACCATTTTGAAAGTGTGGAAAACTCAGAAATTGATATTGCTAGTACATCAGAAGTAGTGAGAAGATCTACCAGAACCAGAAAACCAGCAATTTCTAATGACTACAAGTTGTACTTAACTGAAGCTGACCTTGATTTGGGGGAAGAAGATCCTGTGTGACTAAAGGAAGCTATGCAATCAAAGCACAGTGAGCAATGGAAGATGGCAATGCAGGATGAGCTTTTAAGCATGTCCAAAAATGAAGTTTGGACTTTGGTGGATAGAACAGAAGATATGAAACCCATAGGTTGCAAATGGGTTTTTAAAACCAAAAAGGATGCAACTGGAAAGGTAGAGAGGCATAAGGCTAGATTGGTTGCAAAGGGATATAATCAAAAGGAAGGTATTGACGTCAATGAGACATTTTCTCCAGTTTCAACAAAGGATGCATTCAGAGTGATCATGGCTTTGGTGGCACACTACAATTTGGAGTTGCACCAGATAAATGTCAAGACAGCTTTTCTAAATGGAAGTTTGCTTGAAGAGATATATATGTTACAACCAGAGGGATTTGTTGATGATGAGAAGAAGGTCTGCAAGCTTCAAAAGTCCATTTATGGACTCAAACAAGCATCCAGACAATGGTATCTAAAGTTTGATGAAGTCATTACCAAGTTTGGATTTGAAGAGAATAAGTTAGATGAATGTATATACTGCAAGGTCAGTGGGAGTGAAGTGGTGTTTTTGATCCTATATGTAGATGATATTTTGATCGCCAGTAGCAATATCAATCTACTGAAATCTACCAAGGAGTTTTTGCTGCAAAACTTTGATATGAAGGACATGGGCGAAGCGCATTATGTTCTTGGAATTGAGATTACCAGAAACAGAAGCTTGTGCACACTTGGTTTGTCTCATAAAAACTATATTGATAAGATGCTGCAGAGGTTTGGTTTAGAGAAATGCAGATCTGGTGAATCACCTATGTCAAAAGGTGATAAATTGCATAAAGGTCAGTGTCCTCTAAATAGACCTGAACTGGAAGGGCCCCAAACAAAAGAGTCTAGATAGTTATAAATTGGAAGAGGAATAGCCAAAATTTTGTCCACAACATCATAAGGTAAAAGAGAAGAAAGTTTTAGTTTATCCCAAGTATGATTGTGAATAAACTCTGCAACTTTAAGGGAATAGTTTAACCGATTCCTATCTTGAATAGGAATAAGACTAGAAAGAGAAATGGAAAAACCCAATTATAAGACCAAAAAAGAATCAATTCTCCATTTCCAACTATCCACCTAAGGCCTTGAGAAAGTAAATCTCTAGCATCTAAAATTCCTTTCCAAGCAATAGAATTAGAAGACTTCTTACCAGTTTCCAGAAAAGTAGACCTCAGTAAGTATTTTTTGGACACCAATTGAACCCACCAGTTCTGCGGTTGAGTCAAAATCTTCCAACCTAATTTAGCTAAAGCAACTTTGTTAAAACAAGAAGCCGAACGAATTCCCAACCCACCTTTAGATTTAGGCAGGGAAACTTGAGACCAAGCAATAGGTGGTCTAGAATGACCCCAGAAGAAATTACTACATTCTTTATCAATTCTATTTGAAAGTTTATTTGGACACTTAAAGCAAGAGAGAATATGGTTTGGCATGCCAGTAAGATTGGATTTGATAAGAGTGGACTTACCTCTTCTAGAGAGAGTCTGAGCTTTCCAGTCTGCTAACTTCTTTTGCATTTTTGAAACGAGTTCATTCGTATTTAAAGGATCTTTCCAAAAAACAATATTATGGACAGCAAGATATTTTCCAATAGAAGTTCTATGTTGGATGCCAAGGTAAGCAGAAATATCTCTTTTAATGGAAGCAGAAAGATTAGAAGAGAAATAGATAATAGACTTATGATAATTCACTTATTGACCAGAAGCCTCAGAAAACGTATTTAAAGTGGAAAGGATATGTTTAGCAGCTGAATGTGTTGCTCTAACAAAGATTAAACAGTCATAAGCAAACATAAGATTAGCTAGAGACTTTGAAACCGTGAGGTGAAGTTAAAAGGCCAATATGAGTTCTAGGGGTAATAGAAGGTTATTAAAACTTCTAATAAGAGGTTTCATAGCCAAAATAAAAAGGTAAGGAGAAAATGGGTCACCTTGTCTAATACCTCTAGAGGGTTTAAAAGAGGCTTGATGAGAACCATTAAGAAGAATAAAGAAGGAGACTGTAGATAAGCAAGAATGGATAAGTTGAATCCCCTTGGAATGAAAACCAAAAGAATGAAGTAGGCCTGGGCTCAGGTCGGGCCGGGCCCGAAATTTGGTAAAATCGAGACCGAACCCGAAACAATCGGTTCGGACCGGTTCGGGCTTTTTCAAAACTGGAAACCGACAGAAACCGATTCCAAACAGGCTGGTTCGGTCTTTGGGCTTTTCGGGCCCAAAATCCAGTTTCCCAGCTCTGAGCAAAATATACACAAAATTCGGTAAGAGGCGAGGTTTGAACCCCCGACCTCTTACACGAAAGCCTTACTCCCAACCACTGGAGCACGAGATGCTCTCATCATTTTACGTGCAAAGTTTATATTTATTTCATTCTTGGCAACTTTTTTTGGTGGTGGAGACCACAGCTTTTCTTTTCTTTTGTTTTCTTCCACCCGGTCCTTTCTTTTCTTCTCCTTGGTAGCTGCAACAACTTTTCTTTTCTTTAATGCTTGGGAAGTGAGGCAGCAACATAGAGACAAAGATGAGGTGTGGTACCAGCAGCAGCTTTAAAAAAAAAAGTTGATAGGTGTGGTATTAAACAGACACAGCGTGGCTTTGCCTAAATACCAGAGAAAGTGAATCCCAGATATAAACTATCACGTCTCCCCCATTTGAAACGCAAAATCTGACCCCTCCTCTCCTCTTCTTCTTCTTCTTGCAAATCGGGTTTCGATGTGGGCAAAACGGCTAGCCTTCTCCTTTTCAGCTTCAATACTCCTCGTCGTGGCGGTGAGCTAGGGAGCTGCCTTAGGCCGATTTGGAACGAGGTGGTGATTTGCCGTCGACGGGTTGCTGAAGGTGCGGGTCCAGTCGAAGATCCGGGCTAGCTTCTTTGAGGGGGAGAAGGAGGATTCTAGAAATCCGAGTTCGGCGATAGTCTGAAGGTCGGGTCCAGTCTATGGAGGTTTAAAAGGAGGAGGAGGAGGAGCTGGCTTGGGAGGTTTAGTATATCACCCAATCATATACAGACAAGTGGCAACGGAAACAAAATACGGGTCGGTTCGGGCTTTCGGTCTCTGTATATTTGAAGCCCGAGACCGAACCGAGAAAATATATTCGGGTCGGGCCCTAAACCGAACCGAGAATTTCTAAATCAAAACCGAACCGAATCGGGCTTTTTTGCTCGGTTCGAATCTGGTATTCGGTTTTTTAGGTCCAGACGCCCAGCCCTAGAATGAAGACAAGCTAATAAATAGTCCCAATTTAAGAAATCATAAGCTTTCTCCAAGTCTAATTTAATGGCCATACACCCAAGTTGCCATTTCTTCCTGTTAAAAGAGGTAAACATCTCATGTGCAATGAGGATATTATCATAGATAGAACGTCCTGGGGCAAAAGCACCCTGATTATGTGAAATGCATTTAGGAAAAATTGGCCTGAGTCTAGCCACTATAATCTTAGTAATTAATCACTTTATAAGCTACATTACAAAGGCTGATAGGTCTATAATGATTAGCTGTTTCTGGATTCTCAGTTTTTGGAATTAAAACAATATTGGTTTTATTAATTAAAGATAGATCTAGATTATGATTAAAGAAATCAGTAACTAACCTGTATAATGGTTGTCGAATTTGACTCCAAAAAGATTGATAAAATAAGGCATGAATCCCATCCGGACCTGAAGCTTTCAAGGAACCAATACTTTGAACAGCAGAAAATAATTTATCATACATAACTGGTGCAAGTAAGGACGGATTATCTTCAGGAGAAATACAAGGATCAATAGTTGAAAGAAAACAAGATAATGAATCATGATGCAGTGTACTAGAACGAGAAAATCTATGTTTAAAAAAAAGTAATTAGAATATCAGCAATTCGGGATTGGTCATTAGTCCAGCAACCAAGATCATTTTTCAGTTTAAGGATTTGATTTTTCTTTCGTCTTATAGTACCATGAGTATGAAAATATTTAGTATTCTTATCACCTAAAGAAAGCCATTTATCCTTAGACCGTTGAGCCCAAAAAAGCTCCTCATCTCTAAACAGAGAATCAAGTTGAGACTGTAGGTAACAACGTTTGTCACACACATATAACAGTTGTAAGAAGTTTTTTTTTTTTTTTTGGGTGAAATGACTGTTGTACGAAGTTAGTATATATAAGATATGAGAAAGCTGAGTGGCAGGGTGAAGTCAAGTGTCTTCGGATTTATCCTCCAGGGATAACATAGAAGGAAAGTTGTGCTTATGGTAATTATGCTATGTTGTAATCGAGTTATCTTTCTGTTATGTCACCGCTATGTTAAAGCAAATAGAGTAGCAAGTAGAGCACTCTTTGCTAGTTGGTGCATGGATGAATACATTTATTTAGTAGAGATTCTTGATATCATTTCATGACATTCTCTATATGTGTATTGTAATATGGGGTTTAGGCTCAATGTCCCCCCTTGTATTCGGCAGTTTCATTAATTAAGGCTTGAGGACAGCCACATCAGCCCTTTATTTAAAAAAAAAATATGAGAATAAAAGAAACATGGAATTTAAATCCCTTTCTCACGATATTGTAAAAAAAATTGCATTGATAGAATAAGAAAATAAAATATTTATATAATTGTTAAAACAAAAATTCTCCAAACAAAGATCCATCAACAAAAAAAAAAAATTTCCTCCACAATTTGTGAGAAACATGGATGAATAATTATAGAGAATAAGGGGATTGGTAAAACAAAAACATTCCAATGCTTAAGTCAATTTCAATTTGATAAGAAAGTAAGATTGAAATTTCAATTAATAAAACAATACGAAAATTGAAGTTGGAGCGCAGATATAAAAACCGAAGTGTGAATTTCACTCCAAAAAAAATATTGTATTTAGCCGCAAAAAATTCAGTTATAAGAGGAGCGAAAACAAAGCGAGATCCTAACAGAGAAAGATATAACCGCGGTCGTCTTCAGTTGATGGTCTGTGATGACACTAATTCCTTCTCATCATGTTGGTCATCTCTCCTCACCATATCCGTGATCTAATCTAAAATTCGGTAGTATTGATGAAATTTGGCACCAATTTCATATTAACCCTTATAGGGTTACAATACTACAAAATTTTAATTTACACCAATATCTTAAAATTATATAACATTAAAAAAAGGATAAAAAGCAAACAATAGATTTTGTTGTGGTTGATGTATACACCACCACATTGTTTGAGAATTGAGAGTGCAATATACATGGTTAGCGATTGCTCGTAAGATGTTGGAAGGGTGATTCTATATGATCAATTGTGGCTAGAATTTCACTAATCAACATGCATGTGAGATGGATGCACCAGACTAAAGATCGATCATAAGCGTGGTGTGCATATTAAGTAACTGAAAGACATGCTCATATCATGTTTATTATAAGGCATGGTCACTTAAGGGACAGTTTTTAAGAGACTGTGAGGGACAAGCGAATCTGACGGCTGAAAATAAATGCACAGTTTTAAGGTGTTATAATTTATACTTTTATATTTATATATGTGGTTAAGATGCATCTGTCCCTCACAGTCCCTCAAAACTGTTCCGAGCAAACCTGTGTTTATTATTATCACTCATATAACCTCATATTCATTCTTCTTAGCAGGTAACAAAAATGATTCTCCATGAACTATTTTTTCATAGGCTATTAACAACCGGAAACACCCTCATGTTTACTAGAAAACTATACTATTTTACCAAAAAAACACCTCCCTATTTTTCAACAAGTCAAAAATATCCCTCCATTCTTACTCCTCGTTTGTGTGCTCCTCTTTTATCTGCTGGACTTCTAAAGCTGTAGAAAAGAAGTTGAGACATTTAATATTATCACCATGAAATATACAAAGTGTTGGCGTGTTAATTACATCAACAACAAATAATTACATGAATAACATGGTAAACACATAAATTACTCACAAATACAATTACAACACTTGCATAATTCAACTTTGAAGAAAGACTGCAGCTCCAACTAAACCCAACCATAATGTCAAGGCTATCCAGAAAGCTTGGCTTTTCTCCAATCCAATTGGGGGTCGCCAGACCATGAAGTCCCCAAAATAGTCTTTCGACGATGGAATCTGATTGGTTACCGTCCCACTGCTCCTCTGATCTTTGTCCTTGTATTTATCACTCCACGTTCCAGCATAGCTGCAGTACTCACGCATCAAATAAACTTATTAGTCAACCAAACTCTTGAAGAGTTGCAAGAAATGACCAAATCTACCAAAATATGAATTAGCAAATACATATAATTGTTTCTTTTCAGTTCGTTTACTTAACAGTTTTGCCAACTCTTGCTTCCTAAAAACACTAAGAGAAGATAGAAACAACTTCATCGACCTGTCCAATTTGTGCAAGAAAGTGTTTGTTGGGAAAGGAAGAAAATATTCAACCAATTGAAAAGTGCATGTGGAAGCAAAGGTCAAAGCAAGATTACAGACAGACTCCAAAACCCTAACCAATCCTACATGGATCCTGATTCAAGTTTCGTCAAATTTCTTATTATTGATATCACTGTTTAAACAAAGATTTACTGATCAATTTTGTTCCCATTATGCATACGTGATGTTTGAAAACAAGAGCTGAAAATATGATGGCGTTTTATGTATGGACTGAGAATTGGAACTCTAAACAAGAGAAGGATAGCTCTATGCAGGACAGAGGAAACACAAAAACTGTTGACAGAATAAAAGATGGACCATAGGCAAAGTACATCATGACATGGTTGAAGATAAAGGACCAATACCTGTCATAACTAGAACCAATGAGTGGTATGGTTACCATCTCTTCCCGGGTAATCTTGATCTTTGGTGCTTGCAAAATGTAGCGAAGCTCTGCAGCCTGGCGTCGTATGCTGACACTGGGGTGCTTGCTCTCCAATTGCTTATAAAGATCAATGCAATCGGCATGGCGCTTATTAGCCTCGTAGGCCATAGCGAGCCAAATTTGAATCTGTTGAACCATAACACCATATTCCATTAGCACACTGATCAAACATGTTGCATTTGCAAAATTAACAAAACGAGATCCTCAAAGTCATGGCAGGTTAACCTACCTCACCACCAAATAACGTTGGCCTTGGAATGATTGTCAGTGCTCCTTCTAGGAACTCAATGGCGCGACCGTACATCCCCCTCCCATAAGCCCTCTGCCCCAAGTCGAACATTAACTGTGCGGTGGCTCTTCGCTCTGCCTGCTCCTTAGCCACCTGCTCTCATCCCATAACAACATAACCAATCAAACCCTATTACAACAACTATTGCAAAACTAAAGCAATGAACTATTCAAGAATCCTTCTCTTACCCAATTCAGTTACGAAGAAGCTACACATCGAAACCATTGAATCACTTTTGGACCCAACTAAGCTACCTAGAAGCTACATATCTAAACAATTGAACTTTTAACAATCAAATTAAATAAAAACATCTCAATCTATTCAATTGAACAATTCTGGCTTAACAAATTAAACAGATCATATCTACAATTTATATTCATCTATTCTATTCTAAGCTCAAAGAGTTGTAGCTGACCTTTTCAAGCTCTTTCCTGACTCTCATCCGCTTGGCCTCCTCCGTCTCTTCTCTACCATCATCTTCATAATCCTCCTCGATCCGGCTCTGTAACTCCTCAGCCTTCTTCTCCAGCTCTTTCCTCTCCTCGATCTCCTTCACTCTCCGCCGCATTTCCTTCTCCCAATCCAACGGCGCCGGCGGCTCCTCCTCCCCATCCCCTTCCCCAAATCCATTCCCGTTCCCCTCCTCGTCCCTCCCAAAGTCCACCCCGTTCACCTTCGAATTCGCCTTCCCCCGAGCCACGACTCGTTGGCTCCGAGTCTCGCCGCCGTCCGAGTCAAACCCCTTGGCGGCGATGAAGCCGTTATATGCTTGACTGTGATTGTGAGGGTCTCTCCTTGGCAGGCTGAGGTTTAGGTTCAATAAAGCGTCCAGCGCCACCGGACGAGTCTTGCGGTCAGGTAATATGGTCCTAGGCGAGGTCACGTCTAGTAGCAGAGCTAGGTTTCCGAGAAGTACGGCCATTGGTGCCGGGAAGAGTCAAGAAAGAGAGAGATAAAAGAGGGAGGAGTGAGATCTGAGATTCCCGCTGAAAAGACTGTGACAGAGATATTGGCGTCGTTTAATTATTCTCATGACTAAAAAATCCTTCATTTATGGCTTAATTACTTGAAATTTCAAATTTTGAGGGCGTAGATTCTGAATCTGGTAAAGGGCAAATCCTATTCTCAAGGATGTGAACGTGGCGCCTCACAGGGTAGAGCCGTGGGCCGACTACAGTAGCTTTTGACTTGTCACAGGGAAACACGCCACTGCAATTTTTATTTTTTCCCTAATATATTGGGTAAGGTAGCAAGACACCTCAGATCCTCGGTTACATTAGCGAGCTAGTTAGTAACACTCCTATTTAGTTAGTATTCGGGCCAAGTTCCACAAAGATAACCCTATAAAGTCAGACTAATACCTCGTTGCAATCACACGAGCCCGAAAACCTCTCAAACTAGTGGGAGTTGGGACTCAAACCCTAGACACGAGGATTCCATGCTAGGCCGCTCGACTAACCTTACCACATCAGGTGGTTCGCCACTGTAAAGTTAACAACTGAAATCTTGAAATTATAGTAATTTACCTGGTATTTATTTCTTTTATTGAAAATAAATCTCAAGTATTTATATATGCACCATAAAATTAAGAAGACAAACATCGATCACACTAATCATTGTCTAGTTTGTATAATGCTTCACTCAATGTGCACAGAGCTGATAAAGTTTGACCGACTGATGTTTATTTGTTTTATAGCTTATCCCATTTATAGTAGGTCGTCAAACCAACCAAATTCCACTAACGACAGGATGGTTCACCATTTTAGTGTTAATAAAAATCAAACTTTAGTAACACGAATACAACTAAACCAAATTACCATCACAAATCACTCATTGTTAGGTACTAATATTTATCAATATTCATCAAGAGAAATGCTTTAGAGCTAACCGGTTAACTTCGTATTAAGAAGCTAACTATTTTTTAGACTAACTTTTAGGTCACATATCGACATTTTTACCGTTCAGTACTTATTTTTAGGTCTTAATGAGTAGTTCATTTCTGTAACTTTTGAGCCAAATTGATGATTGTTTGGATTCGAAACTAGATCAAATCAATGGACGAACCGAATCTATCAAACCTGAACCGTTCATGTTCATAATTAGTAAATCATGATTATAAATACCCAAACGATCATCAATTTAGTTGGAAATTTTCAGAAGTAATCTACTCATTGAGGCCAAAAACAAATACTGAACGGTGGAAATGTAGATATGTGACATAAAAATTAGTCTAAAAAATGGTTAGCTTCATAATAACCAGTTAGCTCTAGAGTGTTCTTCTATTTATCAATATATTAATCGATAAAATTTCTAAAATTATTTTTCCTAAATTCAAAATAATTACCGTAATTTTGGCCATTGTAGGTGAAAAGGACGGTGTTGAAGTCGTCGTGTTTTGCGTGAAGGCCTACCACACGCCATATAATGCGGGCTCTTTTGGAGGTTTTCCCTAATAAGTCAGACGTCCCCGCAAAGGGTCGAGTAGTCCTTGTGTGCACTCTCGACTTCCACATCTTCTTCGTCTCCACGACACAAACCAGCACCACAGTATTTAACAAATTTTAAGCTCAAAAACGCCATAGTCAAGCTTTATCCAAATGCCTCTCTCTCTTTCCACTATGGCTCAGCCCCTCTGCAATTCGCAACCTCCATTTCTCTCTTCCCCTCACCCCAAACACCACCACAAACTTCTTCAATTCACCTCCACCGCCAGAACCAACCGCCGAAGGATCTCTCTCTCCTTTCATTTCTCTAATGCCGGACGGTCTCGATTTTCTCCGCTCAAATCGGCCTCCTTTAACGGCTACGCGGCGGAGGAGTACAAAAAGGAAAACGATAGAGCCAACGAAACCGAGGTCGAGCTATTCGAGCGGCTCCGGCGACTGTTCGGTTTTCTCCGGTCGATTTTGCCCGGCGGAGATTGGTGGAACTTCTCCGATGACGCCGAAATTAGTATCTTCGCGAAGCCGGTGACTGTGACGCGCGCGCTCACTCGCATGTGGGGCTTGGTTTCTCAGGACCGTTGGGTTATCTTCGCCGCTTTCTCTGCCCTAATTGTCGCCGCGGTTCGTGCTTTTATCTAATTCCGAAGTGTATAGTTAACTTTTTCCGGAAATCGTTTTCCTACTGAGAGTTGTTTGTGCATGGGTGCTTTCAGCTATCGGAGATATCGATACCGCATTACTTGACGGCGTCAATCTTCTCGGCGCAGAGCGGCGAAGTGGCCGTGTTTCGGCACAATGTGAGGCTGTTGGTGATTCTCTGTGTTGTTTCAGGAATATGCAGGTCAAAATCTTGTATGGACTAAGTTCCCTTCTTCTTTTTCCAAGCTGCATTTCAAATAGTTGCTTTTTTACCGTCTAATTTTTCTTTGACGAAGTCTTTGCATATTATGAATGAAACGTTTCACTTGGATATTTTGAAATATGAACCATCTCCATGGATTAGTGATTTAATATAATGCTGACATTGGACTCTGTTTTTGCACTTCAGTGGTGTGCGAGGATGCTGTTTTGGCATTGCAAATATGATTCTTGTGAGTTTCGCATCCATGATTTTTCATCTTTTTCCAATGTGAGTTTGAAAATGCAATTAAAATTGAAATCACTTGGTTGAAGTATAAAGACTCACCAATGACATCAGTACTCTTGGAATTGGATCAACTTATGCAATGCGAATTCGAGAATATAAGCTTCTATGTCACATCACTATTCATGAATAAATACTGTCTTGGTCCTTTTTATTTGTTTATTTATTTATTTATTTAGAATTTTTATTTTCTCTATTTCTCAGTGGATCCTTTAATGTCATTTTCAGGTCAAGCGCATGAGGGAAACACTATACTCTTCACTTCTTGTTCAGGTTCTGAATAACTTACATTTTTGTGTATTTTAAAAATAGTAATTTGAGATAGTTTGCTTCTGTCTGTGAAGTTATAACCATCTAGGTATGTTGGTATTGTTTGACTTATTCTGCAGTTTTCTCCGTTGCAGGATATATTCTTTTTTGACACTGAAACAGTTGGTGATTTGACAAGTAGGCTTGGGGCAGATTGTCAGCAAGTGTCAAGAGTCATTGGAAATGATCTCAATTTCATATTGCGGAATGTTCTTCAGGTAAATTCACTGCTTAAGTTATCCATCTATTCTGAGTTTGCCTAATTATTCTGTGATTTACTTTCCATTTTCGTTTGTTCTTTTCCAGGGAGCAGGAGCAATGATCTACTTGTTAGTTTTATCACGTCCCCTTGGTTTATCTGTGTTGGTGATATGTTCTACTCTAGCAGCAATTATGCTGGTTTATGGCCGGTAAGACTATTTTACTGTTTTGTCAGTTATCCTTCCTATAGATGTTGAACCAAAATGATGTCACTTTTCAATTTATTGGTCAATATGAGGCTATGAAGTGGATTCTAGCAAGAAAAGAATGGATGACATTAGAGATCAGTATTCTCTTGAAGGCCAATAATAAGTTGCAAATTGATGTCACTTGCTTTACAAGGACGGGGAAATAATGGGTCTTTTGGTGTTGAGGTTTCAGAACAACAAGATATCCTACGATTTCATAGAAGAAATTGATATTTAAATGCAGAGAATTCACATAATGTCTTTCAAAATTTTGTTGCTCTTAAGGCCTGTTCGTTTTATCTTCTTACTGTATATTTGAGAAAGTTGAGGCTTAAACCTCTTACTTTCTTGTAGGTACCAGAAGAAGGCAGCAAAACTAACTCAGGAGTTTACTGCTTCTGCCAATGAGGTAGAATAAGTAATTTTAGCTAAGATTTGTTTTTGAAGATTTTAATCGCAACCTGTTTAAATGTTCACAATTTTCTTCATCTCAAGTAGGTTGCACAAGAGGCATTCTCTTTGGTGAGAACTGTCCGTGTTTATGGAACTGAAAAACAAGAACTTGGAAGGTATAAATGCTAAACATTTGTATACCCTGTCAAACATTTTTATTGCTCCTTTGTTGTATCAATGTAGGTAATAAATGTTGGCATAGCCGCATAGGCAACCAAGAAAATCATGTATGTATGTATTTGATTAGTGGTTAACGGAGGTATTTTTTCTATGTGGTCTTTAGGTACAAACTGTGGTTAGATAAATTAGCTGATATAAGCATACGGCAAAGTGCTGCGTATGGTTTTTGGAACTTGAGCTTCAACGCTCTTTACCACTCAACCCAGGTCCATATTTTTCAGTGGTTTTGAACTGATATGATTTTAGTAATTGAGATAGTGACTTTGTGTTCATGACCAAACAAATTAGAATGCTTCTATTTTGTTTTATTGATCCTACCTTCTTGTCATTGATTTCTTTCTTTTATTTGCACAAACGATCTCTAGGTCATTGCTGTGCTGCTTGGAGGGATGTCTATTCTATCTGGTCATATTACAGCAGAGAAACTGACGAAGTTTATATTGTATAGTGAGTGGTTAATTTATGCAACATGGTGGGTGGGTGACAATTTATCCAATCTGATGCAATCTGTTGGGGCAAGTGAAAAAGTCTTCCAATTAATGGATCTCATGCCCAGTGACCAATTTATATCAAAAGGCAAGAAACTTATGAACTTCAATGGAACTGTTATATTAAGATGTTGCTTCAGCCTTCATGTTAAACTTACGTTTCATACTTTTGGGGCCTTCTATTGTTTATTTCGTTACGTATTTCAGTATTAATGTACTTGAAGTTGTTCTACTAGTCTTCTTGTATTAATTCAATTTATTTTTTATGTTCTGTGGCAGGATCAAAGTTGCAAAATCTGGTTGGAAATGTTGAGTTTGTAAACACTTCTTTCTATTATCCATCGAGGCCAACGGTTAGTTCCCTATTAAAATATATGATTTGGTTAATTCTTTTGACAGCCATGTTTCTGATATTCCCCGTGGTCCACCACTTCGGAGCAGTCTGAATACTGTTAATATAGACAAAAATGTTCATAAAAATTCCCTGTTTCACAGCCGAGCATACACTGCCCAAGAAGTATTTATCTCATGTCTGCATATCAAGAGCACACCTATAAAGCTAAATTTTTTTAACTATAATCTGCTTACTTTGTGTTTTCCGGTCTTCCCCACTACTGTATTTCTACTGCAACTTGTTAGATTTTATTTTTCTATGTCTGTAGTTGTATAAACGAAAAGGATCACAATTCTAAGTTTATCTAGAGTACTTTGTTTGACAATCTTTATTTTTCACCTGTTTGGTTTGACTATCCTAGCTGAATATGAATTTGATTATATGATTCTTTGTTTGGTTACACGATTAATGATGCTAAGTTAAAAAGAGAATAATAAGACCTTTGAACAGGTCCCTGTACTGCAAAATATCAGCTTATCCGTGAAACCTAATGAAGTGGTTGCTATTGTAAGTGTTGCTGATGCTCTTTTATTGATTTCTTATAATGCCCTGTAAAGTTGAGAACTTAATTTTGCAACCTCTAATCTTATAGGTTGGTCTTAGTGGTAGTGGAAAGAGCACACTTGTGAATCTTTTGCTCCGTCTCTATGAGCCAACAAATGGTCAGGTAAATCATTTTTAGCTTCAATCAGTAGTAACCAAAGGAAATAAAGAGAATCAGAAGGCTTTATGATATTGGCGGTGTTGGTCTTCAAATAATCTTTTTTGCTTAAATGCAATCTCCCCTCAATATCGCTTTTGATTTCAGATTTTGATTGACGGCTGCCCTCTACAAGAGTTGGACGTCATGTGGTGGAGGGAAAGAATTGGATTTGTTGGACAGGTTCTTAATTTATTTCCATCATGAAAATTAGCAGGTTAAGTGGACCTTTTTGTCTTATATTTGGAATGTAAACAGGAACCCAAACTGTTTCGCACAGACATTAGTTCAAACATTAGATATGGATGCACTAGAGATATCAGGCAGGAGGATGTTGAATGGGCTGCCAAGCAGGCATATGCACACGATTTCATTTTATCACTGCCCAAAGGTTATCAAACACTAGTTGATGATGATTTACTCAGTGGGGGGCAAAAGCAAAGAATTGCCATTGCGAGGGCCATTCTTAGGGACCCAACTATTTTGATCCTTGATGAAGCAACTAGTGCACTGGATGCAGAGAGTGAACACAATGTCAGGGTAAGCACTTCTGGCAAAGAGCTTCCCACATCCCAATCCTCCAAAGGTTTAAAAGATTAAGTTTGATGTACCATTCCTTATTATCTCCAGGGTGTTCTTCGTGCTGTCAGAAAAGACAAGACAACGAGGAGAAGTGTCATAATAATTGCTCACAGGTAGGTTTCTCTAATATACTGTCTTCTGATTCTCTTAATGCTGATACTGAATGTCAGCTTTGTCACTCTTTACAGGCTTTCCACCATACAAGCTGCTGACAGGATAGTGGTCATGGATAATGGTAGAATTGTTGAGGTTAGTACTCGATTTATCTTTTGCGTGTACTGTCCATCATAATTTTTCTTTTATTTTTTCCATTTATATTTGTAAAAAGCAATATTTGAACTTCCGAAGAATTCCCACATCCCATGACCTCTTAGCATAATTCAGATATTCGTTGTTTTCCCCTCATGTTTGCTCTTGATACATCTTCTCTGTTGCACAGGCCGGCAGTCACAGTGAGCTGCTCGTTAAGGATGGCCTCTATGCACGACTAACTAGAAGACAAGCTGATGCAGTGGCATGATCTTTCACTTTTGGTTTCTTAATTTCTGATGAAATGCAGTATGGACGCTAGAGGTCCAAGCAACTTTCTTACAGCCGACACATAATTAGAAAGTAGAAACTCGCATCGGGTACAGCTGTGAAGGAAGTTGTACAAGTATACAGCATTGAAGTTGTTATAGTGATGCCATCTCCATCTCCATACTAATGCCATGCTGCTTTGAACAGAATCTGCGGCATCATATTCCCATTTTTTGGAACGTCTGAAGTGCAATTTTAGAAAGCTCAGATGCATGGATTGGCTTACTGGCTTGATGGAGCAAAAATTACAGAAAGTTTTAATTCTCAGGGAACATACTTGTACAACAAAGTTGTTATCGAATTTCTGTACTCACCGTGTAAATGTAGAATCAAGTAAAAAGCACAGACATACAACTATAACAAAAGTTTGAGCTACTGCGATCATTCTAGCTTTGTTATCTTAAATTGTTTCTGAATATTGAAAACTTTGCATCTGATTGGGCTATGGACTGAATAAATGGGCTTTTTCTGTTTTGTGGCCCAAAATGATCTACCCGCGTGAAACGGAAAGCGGAAAAGGCTCTCCTCCTCCTTGTAGTTGCCTTGCACCTCCCTCTCTCCCCCGATTTACCCAATTTTCCAAACCCTCGTTCAACCCCCCTCCACCCGTTAGAACATAAAAACGAAATTAAAACAGAAACTCGGAAAGGGCAAAAATCGACCATGGATTCTTACAGACCGCAGCAGCAGCAGCAGCAGTACATGAGGCCACCGCCACCGGCCACGTCGGATCCGTACCACTACCAACAGCAACAACCACCGCCAAGACCACCACTCCCTCAGCAGCAGCAGCAGCAGCAAGGCGCGTGGTACTCGAACCAGAACCAGTACCAGTACCACTCATTACAGTCCCCGTCGCCTCCTCCGCAACAGTGGGGTCCGCCGCCTCACGCAGACCATCTTCCTCCCCCGCCGGGCTCTTATCCTCCGCCACCGCCTCCTCCTTATTCTGCGCGCCACTACCGCCCTCACGGACCTCCTCAGTCTTATCATCCTCAGGTATGTGTATGTTTCTGCATTGGGGCCATGGTGTTGAAGGATTTGAGTTTTGTGTGTTTATCTGTGGATTCTTGATTAGACTGACTGTTAGTCTTGGTTTGAGAACAAGCAATTCAGTGGTTTTCTGTATGTTAATATTTTAACACAAATGCTTGTAGGAGTGGGCAGCTCAGAGTCGGCCGAATAACCAAGGTTGGGAATACCCAGGTAAGTTCTCTCTATATTTCATCTCTGATTTGTTGATTTTTCATATTGAGAAAAACATCTAGTTTCGCATTGCAGTTTGCAGTGCACATAGTATTTATTTTTGACCAAATTGCATGTAGTACTGCAAGTTCTTAGTTTTGGTATTCAACTGTTTTATGGGATTAAATTTCATTGTTCTGTAATTGTAGCCCATAACAATGAGCAAGATTGGGCAGCCAAGGCTAGGGCATGGGCAGCTAGGACGGCAATGGAGAACCAGGATCAGCAATCACAGTTTACTCCAGCCGGCAGACCAGAAGAACACTCTCATTATCATGAGCAGTATCCTCAAAGTCAGCACCAGTCTCTTTCTGCATCTAGCTATCAACAGGTTTCAGTTTCAGGGACACCGACACACTGGCCACCAGGAGTTCATCCCCAGGACACTACCTATATCGGCTCCGAACCATCTTCTTATGGACATCATGCTGTCAGATCTGCAATTCCATCTGTTCATCAGCAGGAGGTACCTTCTAGTTATTCTTCTGTTACAGGTAATTTTCACATGACATATTCATGCAAAACGTTGTGTTCCAAACTGCTGCTTTGGAACTCAATTTTCTCTTGAATTCTACATTCTGGATTTTTATCACTCATACCAAATAGTCCTTTTGGAGTATCTTTAAATTATTACTGGAGGTTGCTTCTCTTATGATGTGACTGGTTATTTTGGATAGTAGTAGGGTTAATAGTAACTGGTCAAGTGGTTCCACGCCCCTTCAAGCCCCCCTTTTTTTGTGTGTGAGATATCTGTTCTTTTCTAGTTATTTTTTTCTTAGTGGATGCTGAGTTGCTTTTCATATACTTGTTATTGTAGTTGATTCATTTCAAATACATAATAAATGTATATTTTGTTTTCGTATAATGTATATGGGATTATATGATTCAGTTGGTGTAAAGTGCAAAAGAGGTTAGAGTACTTTACTCAAATGAGTACAGGCACAAAAACCTTTGTTATATATTTTATATTGTTGTGCGAAGCATTTTTTTTTCTTTAATTTTTATTATTAAGATCAAGCATTCTTATGAAGTTCATCAAGAATTCGTCCTCCTTTTGATTGAATGCCGCGATCATCTCCACTAAAAGGGCCTTATAATAAGCAAGGACTACATCTTTTTTAAACAGATGCTCTCAGTTGGATGCAAGAAAATATAAATGGGTTTTCTGTGATATCTTTTGTAATAATATTCTAAAAGAAAATTAATCTCACCTTGATCAGCTTCTGCCTAAGATTAGGTGGAGACAATCTTTTAACTTCTAGTGCTAGTAGTCTGTAGTGGAAAAAGTTTTTAGAGGATGGTTATGCCACTATACTCGCAGTTACATATTATTTTCTTATGGTTTATATGTGTTGGAACAAACATTCATGCAAACAAGATCCTCCCGTAAGCTGAAAGCTGAAAGATTGGATACCCTGTAGCAAATAGGGACCTTTGTTGCTCCCAAGGGTTTCCCTTCTGATTTAGTATGTTGGTTTGCTGCTTGACTTCTTTCTTGAATGGCAGGCAATGACGCTTCTGCAGAACTGAATGAGCACTCCTACAACTTCTTACCTATGCCAAATTCCTCAGGTCAGGAAGGACAGCACCATATGCAACAATCCCATGCAATACCATTTGGATATGGCAGTCATTCTGCAGATCCAGCAACCAATCTTGCTGACCAGCCTTTAGAATTTGCATCTGGGTTTAATTCTGATCATGGTGCTCACGCATCCAGCTATCCTTATCATGATTCAGGTGGAAGTATAAGAGGTGTGGACCCTGCTACAACAGTTCCTTCCATGAATTCTTGGACTGTTTCTGTTGCACCTGGTGTGGTATATCCTCCTACCCTACCAGTTCTACCATCAGGACCACAGGTACGACTTCTAGTTTCAAAAATCTCACTTTAGTTCTAAGGCCTTGATATGAATGTGATGGCATTGTTTCATAATGCAGCATGATCCTTCTATGACGATACCCTCTCCGGTCCCTGGAAATGCTCCACATTCATTTGGTAGTTTTCCTGGATTGAGCCTCCAGCCAACAATTCCAACCACTGGTCCTCCCTTTGCTCTCACTGCAGGAACTGCTGGTCATCCTACTGTGGCCTTCCCTGGTGATGCATACGGAGTTTCTACAATTTCTGAGCGCCCAAAAAAGGTAATTTTTGCTGTTTCTTATATGTGAATGATGACTGACATAACAGTTACTAAATCTATTTTCCTGTTATTATGCTAGGCTGCAGTGCCTAATTGGCTTAGAGAGGAAATTAAGAAAGTAAGCATCACAAATTCCACCATGGACCATCTCAAGGAGGAAACACAGTCTGTTGAGGATGAAGGTGTTGACAGATCTTTTGGGAAGGGTGATCACGCCGATAGCAAAAGCATTGATTCTTCTAGATCAACTGAAGAAGAGGATGATGAGGTTTTATTCTCTCACCTGAAGATGGTTCATTTTGCATTTGAAGCGTCCCCTAGCTACTTGTATGTACTCCATTTCATTATTAAGAATTGACATGCCATATCTTTTTGTTTTGTAGGATGAGGTGGAGGCAGCTCGGACTGCAGCAATTAACAAGGAAATAAAGCGTATCCTAACTGAAGTTCTCTCAACGGTTGTACTGCTTAGAAAGTGACATATATCTTATTTAACTTAATCATACTATAGTTGTTAATTATTATTGTTTCCCTGGAACAGGTTACTGATGAGCTCTTTGATGAAATCGCAACAAAAGTTCTTAGTGAAGATGATCTAACATCTGAAGGTAATTGTACCACTGCACATAACTATCTTAAAATTACTTGTTTTCTGGGGTTTTCATAACCGGGAAAAACAAAAAATTAATTTATCATCTCATTGTCTACAGTTGGACAGGGCAGACTCCCATCAAACCATAAGGTATTGCCATCTACCCCAGCAGTTTCAGATGCCAAGGCTTCTGCTAAGCTTCTAATTCCAGTCAAGACTAGGGAATCTGAGACTGAAGATGTCGGTGAAAAATCTAGCTCCAGTACACCTGGTGATATATTGGGTCTTGCAAATTATGCTACTGATGATGACGACGATGATGATGATGGAGGTGGTGAAATTCCGAGTTCTGGTGTGCCAAAATCTGGGAAAGATCAGATTACTGTTAGAAAGCCTCATGAGTCGCATGATGCCACTGCAAATGGCAGTTCTCCAGTAGAGCTTGAAGAGCACAGGAGAAGTCAGACAAGTTTGCCGGATGATCTGAGCAAGAGTGATATTAGTTATAATAGAAACAAGAGTGAGGAAAGTAATGTTGATAAATATCTGCAAGATGGGACTACTGTGGAACCTGAACTATCTACGGAAAATGTTAATGTCAAAAGGACAGCAAAAAATGACCCACAAAGTAGGGAGTCCAGGATGAAGCCAGATAAGCATGATCGACATGAGAGTAAAAGGAGTTCTTTGAAAGAAAATAAGGAGGTAGACAGTGGTAAGATTAGGACAGACGAGAAGGGTGATGAGAATCGTAGGAGGCAGGATGAGAGGCCTCTGAGAAAGGAAAGGACAGATGATTGGAATGGTTCAAAAGAAAAGATCAAAGACCAAAATGTTAAGCCTGGAGATAAAGCAAAGGAATCTGATTCAAGAAAAAGGTCTTCCCATGTTGATGTTGACGAGGACAAAAGAGAAACAGATAGACTCCGTAGAGATAGTTCTAAAGAAGATGTGAGCAGAAAAAGAGAACGAACAAAGAATAAGGAGGATGATAGATCAAGACGTAAACATTCTACTGACTCAAGCAGGCACAAGAGAAGGCGCTCCTCTTCCATTGACAGCAAGGATAACTCGGTTAATCATGCCAATCATTCAAGTGATGAATCTTCTGAGGATTCTAAAAGGTTCATCATTTTGTCCTCTTACTATTTCTTTGTCTGTTCTACTTATGTTACGTAGTGTTCATACATAGTTATGTGCTGCAGGAAGGTACATTCAAGGAGACGTCACTCATCACGTTCACCTGTCAGGTCTAGGAGAAGGTATCATTTATCAGAGATTTGTTTGTTCATACATTTATTAATCCTATACCCTTTTTTATGTGTTTCTTTGGACCCTAAGGTTCAGCTAGTTGTGTTATATTATTATATTATTATTCTCTTTCTGGTAAATTCAGACTATTGTGTTCAAGTAGTACAAAGTAGGTATTTAGTGAAGATATTTCTTATTAAACCAAAACAATAATGCACAGAAATACTCATAGTTATGCGAAAGGTCCCCTTCTAGGTTAGTGATTATCATTCGTTGGAATTTTTCTGGTTTCAATGTGATTGTTGTGTGAGATTAACAATATTTTTGTGATAGCTTATTCTTGGTGCCATGCCATAAATCAGGATATATTTCTATGTTCCTATTAGATTTCCAGTGGCATGATTCATGACTACTTCTTTAATGCATGTTAGCCAAGTGATTTAACCAACTTGAAACACATACTATTGATATAAGTGGTGTTTACTGTTTGTTTTATAGTTGTATCCAACTTCTTTTTGATGTTGCGGTTTTGCCTATATGGACACAATCACACAAAAGAATGGAAAGTATATAGATGTGGAAAAGAAGGGAGGTGTCTCAATGTTGTATGCTTTCTTTGTGGGTTTTTCAGTTTGGAACTTGTTTTTCTGTCTAGTTTCAGTTGACACATAAGCGAAAAGTTTAAATCTCTCGTCTTCTAAGTCCCTTGTGGGAGTTATGACTCTGTGATATAGATTCTTTACATACTCATTAGAAATAATATATACTAGTGGCCCCACTTAGGTCAAGTATGACTCTCAGACTCTGCACAAGGTTAGCATTTCTCTTCAGAAACCATGTATGTTAAACTCACTGTATTAGTATCATGGATGTTTTCATTTCTAGACAAGTTTCGCGGTCTCCACATAGCAAGCATTCCCAGCGCAGGCATTCTCCCTACTCTTCTCTTGATAGCAACAGGTATGTTGCCCAAAAATCTTTGTTGTGTTAATGTATTTGAGACATAAACACCAATCACTAAGCAACTCAGGTGAAACTATCCAGGCTTCTGCATATACAACTGTTAATTTATCTGTTTTAACTATGCTAATTTAAATGCAGGGGGAAAGGGTCAAGATCCAGATCACCTGTGCGGCGGCAGAGATGATTGGAGGACGGAACCTACAAGTCAAGTGCCAGCGTTATGGCCCAAAGTTGTTCAAGCTTCGATAAGCATTGGCACAAGTTCCACACAGACATCTGTGCACTATATGCAGCAATTGCAGTTGAATGCTATACATCTAAATAAGTAGGTGTATTTGTTGAATGGATCCATTTAGTCTCCAAGATATAGCATGCACACCTTTAGGAGGCAGGTTTTGAGCTGATGATCTCTGGGGGAAGTATTATTACAGTTTTGTAGGATCACGATGTGTATGAGCTTTTGCGTTTGATCGATATAATTTGTGTTTTACTGCTCAAAAGTTGTTCTAGCTAGTAGTGTTTTGTGCATATGGGCAATACACTTTGTATTTAAGGATCCAGAAAATGATATTGATCGCCTTGAGGTAATGAAATTTTGTACTCTGATAAAAGCCTGTGTTTTAGTTTATTTCTATATATAAATAAAGGAACAAAGACTGAAAAATACAGTCGTCAACAAAGGATAATCAAGGGTTTAAGACCAAATACTATAAAAACGGCGTCGTAAGGCTCGTAAAAGTAGCGCGCATGGTTTCGTTGACCCCGGGCTCATAGAAGTGAGCGGCGAAGAATTGGAAATGGAATTTGACGTGTATGAGACGAAAAATTCTCACATGGATCCCGCTGTGACGGCCGTTGTCTTTGGCCAGAGCAATGCTGGTGTGTTCGTTATTCCTGCAACTCTTCTTCTTCGGTTAAAGTTCCATTCTTTCTCTCTCTCTCTCTCAAATTCAGATGCTACTAAGCCAGCCTTTGTTCATATATAAACAAAACTAACCCACCATTGTGTTCATTGTTCTTTACCAACTCCGAAGTGCAATGAAGGTCACTTCTGCTTCTTACATTTTCGATTTTGTTTGCTGTTCTTGTTTATTATACATGAACAAAAGCTAACTTTGTTTGGTTTTTACAGGCATTTGGAAGGGGAGGCTCCGGTCTGTGGTCTGTTTGGCTATGTGGGTTTGCGCTGATTGGTCTCTCTTTCTATGCCACTCAGAGGCTACCTTCCATCAAGGATCAGATCATGATGAGGCCCAAGCTCGGTCAACGAGTTGGTGACGTTGCAGAGACGCCGAGGATTATCATATTCTCGGCGCCGAGGTCGTTTAGTGGTCCTGTTGGGGATAGGCAGAGTCTAGCTCTTCGTTCATGGCTAGCTTTGTCACCAGAGATTACGGTTGTGCTGTTCAGCAAAGACCCTTCTGTTGTTTCTTTTGCTCAAGGGTTTGGTTCTCGGGTTGTGGTGGATCCCAACATTGATTTCACGTAAGCTAATTACTTTTGTCATTTGTTTCTTGCTTTTTACTTTAGTTGAATGCAATGCATTGGTTGAACTTCTTTTCTGAAATGCAAACGGAAAAAACAGATGCATTGTGTTTTATTTGTTTTGGCTATGAGTTGATGGGGAATTTTCGCGGATTGATTAAATTGAACAATGTTATGAGTAATGAGGCTAGAATTTGTTTTATATAATTCAGAATTCTCTAGATGAATAGTACCTTCCATTAGATGATTTCTGTCATTTTGGGTCCATTTCAGGGTCAAGGAAATGCTTAAAGAGTAGTATTAGAGGTTTAGAGCTAAAAATGTCATATATTTATTGCCATCTGATACATGTCTATCTGGGTCTAGGTTCCTCGGTACCCCATTTTTTCATTCGATGATGGCAAGAACATGGTCTTTTTCACCAGACATATCTGTTCTGGTTGATCCAGAAACAATTGTTTTACCTGACTTCATTTCCACCCTGAATTATGCTTACAATCTTGATGATGATTGGCTTCTAGTTGCTTCATCACAAAATGTCTCCTACTTCCCATTCTACTTGGATGAGGATGGAAAGCATTGGCGAAGGGAGGATGGCAAATCGATGAGAACACATGAGGTATGAAACAGCATATTGTAGACTGAAATTTAATGGTCCATATGTTGATACTGTTCTCTCTTCAGTTGCAGGAGATAATTGGTCATAGTTGGCAGCAGACTCCTTGCGAACAGAAATTGCTTATGGCTTGGAATAGTGGAGATCTTGCCCTATATTCGGGAGTCCTTCCTCCTTTTTTGTATGGTAGGGGGGTGCACAATAGTTGGGTCATTAATGAGGCCTTGTCATCAGAGCTTAGGTTTGTATTTGATGCCAGTTGGACAATCTCAAGCTTATATCTGATTAGTCAGGAGCATCTGAATAACTGGACTGTTGGAGCTTCCGATGCTTTAATTTTTGAAAGAAGAAGCTGGGAATATGCTGGAAACTCTCATGTTGGAGCATTATATGGATCATTGTCTCATTATGAAACTAATAATTCTAGCTTGATAAAACTTTTGAAATGTGATGGCCAATATATCTTTGTCAACAAAACGGAAAACATTTGTTCGTCTGCATACCGACGTGCTGGCTTGGGTTCCTGGTGGAAGAAGAAAAGTTTGGGTTGGGTTGAGGGTGTTAAATCACAAGGCGAGTTATTAGATTGCACTCCTATGGTTCCCACAAAGCATTCAAAACCATTAGACTATCCATTTTCCTTAGAGACACTTCTACCATTAAATGCAGACAAAAATAAGACAATTGTGCTTGCTGCTGCTGGATATAGTTACAAGGACATGCTAATGAGCTGGGTGTGTAGAATGCGCCACCTACAGGTCACAAATTTTATCATTTGTGCCCTCGACCAGGAGATCTACGAGTTCTCTGTCTTGATGGTAGTTTATTCAAACTTGATTATTTCTTTGTTAGTTCTCTTCATGTTTCTGTCAAATATGTCCACTTTTACTCGAAACATATCAGCATGTACATGTATATGCTTCAAAGGAGAGTGAAACTTGGGTAGCAGATGTGAAGATAAACAGTTGGGTAGAATGTGAAGCTTGTCTGTCTTGTAGAATGATCTCCAAATGTGTTCATTATTTGATTATCTGTTTTCTTTTACTGTTAGGGCCTGCCTGTATTCAGGGATCCAGTTGCACCAAGTGAGATAAGCTTCAATGATTGCCACTTCGGAACAAAATGCTTTCAGAAGGTGACCAAAGTGAAATCCAGAATGGTTTTAAAGATACTAAAGATGGGTTACAATGTACTTCTTAGTGACGTGGATGTGTATTGGTTTGGAAATCCATTGCCATTGCTCTGGTCCTTTGGTCCTGCTGTTCTTGCAGCTCAGTCGGATGAATTCAAGAAAACAGGTGCTTTTTGTCTACATGATTGTTCTTCTTTGTCAGTATAGAACATAGAAGCACTTGGTACACATGTAGAGAAAAAAATAGTATATTAGATTTCTGTGATGCTCTGGTGTGATTTATTTAAAATCAATTTGGTTTCTTTTTCCTGATTTTTTATATGGAGAGTGTGTTTGGATTAATGGATAAATCTTAATGATACCGCCATCAGGATAACTGTTTAGTTACTAGTCCAATGTGCTAAACCTCTGGTATTTTTCTCTATGCAGGACCAATTAACTTACCTAGGCGCTTGAACTCTGGCTTCTACTTTGCCCGTTCAGATAGTTCGACAATTGCTGCTATGAAGAAGGTCGTGGCACATGCAGCAACTTCGGGTCTATCTGAACAGCCAAGCTTCTATGACACACTGTGTGGAGAAGGGGGCTCCAATCGTGTGGGTGCCAATAGATGCTTAGAACCTGAAACAAATCTGACTGTCCATTTCTTGGACAGAGATCTCTTCCCAAATGGGGCATATCTAGAACTATGGCATAGGAAAAATGTGAGAGCAGCCTGTGTGAAGCAGGGATGTTTGGTTCTCCATAACAATTGGATCAGTGGGAGGCTGAAGAAGCTAGAAAGACAGATGTTATCTGGCCTATGGGACTTTGATACTAGCACAAGAATGTGTCAGGCACAACTATGAATTGGTAAATACATTCTGAAACCTAGTTAGTGATTAGTTTCACATTGGTTAACACATCAAACAAAGACAGCCTTGATTTCATCACAGCCTCTTGTGAAAGACAGTATTAAATTAGGACAGCCGGCCACAGTGGTCAATGCCTAATAATATCAAAGCATCTCATCAATCCACACCAGTGGACTATGTTGAAACATTTCAGATTGCGGTTATGCTAAAGATGTGCATGCAATTATTAGGGCTAGTTCGGCATACTGAAAGTGAATCTAAGAGAAACAAGCTGGTCGGAGGAGATGCCAATCAAGCTCCTACTTCCTTATCGTTGGACTACAGTACACAGTCCAAAAGTATTCTTGTGAGGATAGTTCATGCAGGTGGGCAAGAGGAGCTGTTTCCGAATGCAGTTCCTGCATCTCTGCTGATGGACAAATATCCTGGGAAATGTGTTGCCCGCCCAGAAGTTTTCAAAAAGCCTCAGGAGTCCCTCTTAAGGCCAGACGAGAGCCTATTGCCTGGTCAGAAGTATTATATAATACCATGTACAACAGCACAGAAACTTAAGCGTCAACAGCAGAAGAAGGTGAAGGCCAAAGAACGTGCTGAAGATAAAGAGATGATTCTGGATGGAAAGATCACTGTGGATTCGGAAGGGGAAGACACTGATGATTCTATTTGCTCCGCCAGTGATTTCGTCTCCAAGGAAAAGAGACCAAAATCTTCAAGGAGGAGGGGAATTAGAGGAAGAAAGCCGTTTGTACCTCCCCTCCCAAAGGTCAGATCTGGTAGAGGATTTGGATGGGAGCCTAGTCTCACTTCTGTACAAGAAGTGTCTCCATGACTTTCTTTATGCTACCAATCTGGCGTTGGTATTCTGGTACGTAACTGAATTGCTATATCAGATGAAAAGTCTGAGAAATGTACCTGAACTTTTATACATAATAATAAGTATGCCATTTCCAGCTTTATATGCTTTACAAGATCCTGTTTTCTATATTAGATTGTTCATGTCAAATAATTATATATAGTAGTTTCTGAAGAACTTTTCACTCTCAGATACATAACTTGTTATAGCTAGGTAACTTGTTATTACTGGAATACTGCGTATGGTGTTTGCATTTTCTATCTGTACTTGAGCTACATTGGTTAATCAACCGAGTCATGTCATCCTTGATTCATAGGTTAAATGATAGACTAGAAACGCCATGGTACAGAACTCAAAAAAGATCAAGACTTTGAGCACAAGGACATTAGTTATACAGATCAATTTCGAAAGAAGTGGATGTATGTTTTTTAATAAAAGACGTACATGAGCTGTTTATCACTTCTATCATCAAATGTACAACACTCACAAAACATATGATAACAGCTTGGTCAAGATCCATGTGTAGAAAACAGAAAAGAAAGCACCAGCTGGGATTGTCACTGCCCAAGAAAGCACGATTTCCCTCACAGTTTCTGCTCTAACGCTGTTAAGCCCCCTTGCAAATCCCACCCCCATTACTGCACCCACTAGAGTATGAGTTGCAGAGATGGGTAGTCCCAGCTTCGACGCAAATAGAACCACAGAGGCTGCAGCAAACTCAGCTGCAAATCCTCTAGTTGGTGTCAGTTCTGTGATCTTCTTCCCAATTGTCGCTATAACCCTATATCCCCAGATTGTAAGACCAGCTACGATTCCAAATCCTCCCCACGCAAGAACATCGGTTGGAATAACAATGTCACCTCCAGCAGCACCGCCTTGAAGAATAGATAATGCACCAGCCAAAGGACCTATTGCATTGGAGACGTCATTCCCACCATGAGCAAATGACATGAAGCAGGCGGAGAGTACTTGCATGTATCCAAACACCCCGTATACTATTTTCAGTTGGGTACCAGTTGGACCTGCAATATCAGAGAGAAACCCGATATCTTTCTGGACATCTGTAGGTTCAGTTTGCGATGATGATTTCGACTTGAGAAGGAGATCACCAAGCTGCCCTTGGATAATTCTGGACACAAGGAGCGCACCGGCAGCTCCACAGCCTAGAGCCTTGGCCACAGCCAAAGGCAAGCTTGATCCAAGGGGAAGCACTGCAAATGAGATTGCACTTACACCCACAAGCACAGCAATTGGTGCTGCCGCAGCTGCAGCTTGTCCAGGATTTGGAGCACTATACACAAACTGAAAACATACATTGAAAAGAGTAAGAAGGGGTTGCAAGAACGAAGAACCTAGAAGTACAACTCGATTTTCAAACAATGGCATGTCTTTCACTCTTTGCTTACTAGCATAAATGGAATTTTTCCTTGTAAGAAGCATTGATTAGCAGGTAAGTTAAGCTGTTATGTTTTATCATAAGCCAACGGCATACCCAAATATGATTTTAGGGCAGTGGACCATTTGAGAGTTCCATCTCCAAGGAAGGAGAACATACCCTACGGATGCATTTGTATACGATAAAGGAGACCAGTGCTCCCACGAATGGTGAGATAACCCATGAAGAAATGACTCTTGCCAGTGAACTCCAGAAGACGGCACCTGGTCCGCCATAGACTAGTCCAAATCCAACCATGGATCCTACTATACAGTGAGTTGTTGACACAGGCCAGCCACAATATGATGCAACCTGACTATCAGAAAACAATTATTCATGGATTGCAAAGAAAGAATTAAAGAAACAACATGTGAATTGATGTAGCATACTTATAATTTTCTAAACATGAAAATTAATGCATCTAAGGCGATATACATTCAAAACGCATCTATGAGTAAATATCCTCCGAGGATTGCTGATGTAAAAATAAGCCCATATTGGGTATCATGCAGTAATTATTGGTTTTTTTGGAAGCCAAATGGTATTCTTTATATTGAAGGAGGAATTATGAAGGAAGATCTGAATGTTAAATTGAGAGGTCTTGATAGAATCACCCTTTTTTTTTCCTCTCAAAAATCTTTGATTTCCTCACACATACATTAAAATATAAAAATAGTTCTATAATGTTTGTTGATAGGATACAGTATGGCATTTGTTCTTTACTTCTACCATTCATTCATTGGCAATATTCCCTTGGTTGATTAGTGTAACACTCATGGCCTCATGCATGCCACTCTGGAAAAACCAAAACCCCTGGACAATTCTCATCCAATGTCTTCAAAGCTATAGATTTAGTAAGGAATTAAATAAGCCATAGAAGAATCCCTAGTTCTAAAAAATTCTGATAGGGGGTGAATTATCCTAAGAAAGAAAGGTTTCCCTTCACTTCTTAGCTTCTTGCCAATGTGAATCATATGCCTAGCCAACTAAGCCAAAGAAATATTCCTAATACCAGCACAGGGAACCCACTTATCTTCCCAGATTCTATATCCTTCATGATCCATACAAAATTAATCCACTGCTAGCTTTCTATCATTTCGTTCTTCACAGTATATACTATACTATTAAGAAATGTACCCTATATATCCACAAAGTAATCTTGTTTTTGTCTAATAGGAATTCATAATGTTAATTTGAATTTCCATGCAGAGTGGTAATTCAGTATGTTAATGCTGACTTGAAATTTCAAGAAGAAAGTACTGAAATTGACTGGGATAAAATTAGAACTGAGCTAAATGAAAACAGAAGAAGGAAGAACAATATATTACCTGCAACCAAGTACCAGCAGCAGCAAGAGAAGAAAGCAAGCCAGCAAAAAGCAGAGTATCTTTCCCCTGAAACACATTCGCCACCAGAATCCCCTTCTGCATTGTACTCGTAACATGAGTCCCCATCAGAAGCGCCCCCGAGAATTCCAACACCGCGGCAGTCACCACGGCCTGCCGGAGAGTCAAGGCTCCTGAGCCCACCGAAGTCCCCATGGCATTTGCCACGTCATTGGCCCCGATATTCCAAGCCATGTAGAACCCAAACAGTAGGGTTACGTACGACAACAGCTTGGTCTTCAAGGCCAGACCTTGTCCTAAAGACTTCATGAAGTAGGGAAGAGTAAGGGCAGCGAATGCTATGCATATGGAAATGGCCGTAGCAGTTCTAGAAGATATGTGGAAGGCCTCAGCCATTCCACGCTCCTCGGCCTGGTCATCGGTTTTTGAGGTTTGTTGATTCAGTTGAACATCTTGTTGTTCGTGTTCTTCGCCTCCGGCTTCTGCGAATGAAGATAAGGCAAAAGGGTGTGCGAGTTTGGAGTTGTTTAGCCTCAAGATGGGGAAGAAAGAAGACTTGGGTTTGAGAAAGTCTGTTTCCTTTTTTGGGAAGTACTGGGATTCACTAGGTCTGTGTTTTGGGAGGTAGAGATGAGAGTTATGGAGAAGAAATGCTTCGTTTCTTGAAGATAAGCAATAAGAGGGAGTCATGCTTTGGTGAAGAAAGTGAGCTTGCTAGGGTGAGGAACAGAACCTAGAGAGTGAATTAAGCAGAATCACAAGGGAATTATTCAGGTGGATTCTTGGCCATGGAACATCGAAAAGAATGGAAGGAGAGAGGAGCAAGTGGTGATGGTAGATCAAAGGAGGAGTGTGCATTTTCGAATTGGATAAATGCTTCTTTTTTTTTTTTAGAATTTTATTTTTTGGGTGGAAAGAAAGGGAGATGGGAGTGGATTTGGGCCTTTGGCGGCTTGTTTGGTTCGATTGGAAGGAGTGGTGCTCGTTCTTCAAGAGAGACTTCTCAGTAGTGATCACCACTTGTATATTTCCCTGGTCAATATTCTGAAGAATATGAAAATTATAAAGAAAAAATTGAGGAAGAAGTATCTAACACCATTTTTTTTTTGGTCATAAGAATCATATATCCAATAGAACTAGTGTGGAACAGTTTCTCCATATGGAAAAGCTAGGTAGAGTGATGGGTTGGGTCCAACTATGGTCAATTTATAAGGATGTTTAATGCTGTAGCACAAATACGTACTGGGGAATTTTCAGATTAAGCTTTGGGCAAGATAGAGGCAAAAGAATCTCCAAGGCTCTTCTAACCAAAACCGAACCTCTAACCAAAAGAAATTTCTCTTTTGGGTGAATAACTGAACTTCAAAAGCGTGCAAGGACGAGAACAAGGACCCTACGTCCATGTGCTGGAAGAGGAAGGCAAACTGGGCGTACGTACTTGGTTTGGTTTTGCATTCAAACTAGAAATCAAACCAAGTAACCAACCATGTGTAGCAGTTCAGTTTTGGTTTGATTTAGGCTAATAGCAAAATCAGGGGCATAAGGATCAGTTTGGTTCGGGTGGTTTGATTGACTGATCATTTGCGTCCATTCTTTGTAACACATGTTAGTGTAACTACTTGTTAGAGTCTAGTACCGAAATAAAGAAGTTAGCAGAGATTCAAATTTAATAATGTCATGGACAGCCAAGCCAAGTGGAAAAGCCTAGTATCAACATGGCCTGTTTTTAGCCGGGTTCCGTTTTCTAAATTTGATGTACTTTTTGTGTATTTTACAACTTTTTAAAATTAACTTTTATATATTTACATTCGCTGAATCCTCTGAATTTTTGTTTACTTTATAAGTTGAATATTTATTCTATTTCATCTAGTCATCTTGACTCTTTGCTAAAGGTGGGAAAACATTGTTTGACTAAACTATTGTCAGACTTGTAATTGCGCACTTGCAAATTAACCTTCTCACACATGAAATGTTGGAAATTATTTCAAATATCCAATTAAATATGAATGAAAATATAATTAATCATGATCTTTCAAAATGAAAGGGGTACATGTCTTTATTTTTAGTAGGTGTTTGTAGGAATTAGTTTGTCTCTCAAAGAGATAAGTGAATAGACATGTTGGGTCACTTGGGTTTCTATATAAATTCATAGTCATATCTCCTTCAAAACACATCAAGATCATAGATCAAAGAGATCAAGAGTATCAAATTTCTTTCTCATTTCTTCTACAAGTCTTCTTCATGTCAAGAGAGTACAAAATATAATTTATGGTTCGCCAGAGTCCAAAATTACAGTGCTTTAATTTTGGATCATCGATTGATGTATTCTACAAGATGGACGCCCACCGAACTGCAAGCACAAGGGCAGGGGCGAAATCTGTCTTTAGTCCAATGCATTTTGCATGCCTCAATCGGAAAATCAAGTCAGTAATCTCCTTTTCTTATATTGCTTCTATTTTTTCAAGATCACACTCTTACTTGCAATTCTTGTCGTGACATTCATTTGTATACAAACTGCACTCGTATAGTAGGATTCAAATACTACTGCACTCGTATATTAGGATTAAACCATTACTTGCAATCCTAATCGTACATATATATAGTTGTTTATGAATAACTTTTATTTATTGAGGATTAATCTGTTTCTTACAATCCTTATTGACCCAACCCGAACAATGAAAGACAGTGAAGATGCATATCGAGTTTAGTTCCATTTATAAGGGTATGAATACGGAGAGTCGAAATTGACCCAACCCGAACAATGAATAGGCCAGTTTGGTTTGTACTGAAAAGTCTAACCAAACTACTCAATTCGCGCGCGTGACTTGGTGGTTTTTCCACCCACACATAAGGCAAACACTAGCCTTTTGATAGGAGGGGAGTTCAAAGTCATTACATAATTTCTTAAAGTTTGATGTATAATGAAGATGGTACAATAAACAACCAAAAAGTCTTATGTTCAACCCAAAACGAAAGTTGAGAGATAATTCATGATAAGAGGATTTCAATGAAAACCTTGACAAGAAGATAAAAGTGCAAAGCACCAACAGTTGGTCATGGGCGAGATCCTTGGATAATTGGGCCGCACAAACAACACCTGCAGACCAAGCCCATATCAGTATATAGTTCAGGGTTCCATCACCCTAATTACGTAGGGCCTGGTAAAGCCAGCGACCTATGTTAGGTGAAGCAAATGTTGAACACGACCGACGTATGAATAAGAGGAAGATTTTTTAGCGTCCTAAAGATTTTTTGAAAAATATCTAATTGACTTTGTTCCTATATATGTACTTGGCTTAGCATATACACTAAGTAACACTATATATAACACTAGCTCCCAAGTCTCCATTCACTTTCTCGGTCCCCTATCAGTTTTGACTTTTGAAGCATATGTATAATATATGACAGAATTATAAAGAGAAAATGCTCAGTTTGGGCAGATGCATTGGCAAATAATGATCATGATCTCTCTGCAACGGGCAACACTGGGGTGGTGGCATGGTCTTCCTTTCGATGTGCTGAACATATTTGATTTCGACTTATTTGGATTAGTTCGGTTGATCTCGGCTTTTATATTTAGCTCTGCATTTCTAGTTTACTATTGTGTTTTAGTTTGTCCTTGTCAAAAAGGAAAAAATTTCAACTTAATTGCATATGAATTACCCGATCTTCAGGCTATAGCAACAGCTAGCCATTGCCATTTCATGAAAACCAAAGGTTTATTCGAGTGATGTAGCTAGGTCCAAAAAGTCGGGCATCCAATACAAACCTATAGATGGTTCAGTTTCCTTGATTTAATTTGGACGGTTTTGGATCTTTATAGTATGCAATGTCATCTACCCTTTTCCCTTTTCGTTAATTTCTCTTGCTCTCCGGAAACTTTGATTCCTCGTAAAAAGTAAATGAGAAAGGAAGAGTAGAATCAACAGCAGTGCGGACTCTGGCCGGTTTTGGTCCACTGTCAAGTTGAACTTTTATATATGTTCGATCGACTAACTAATTGATGTGGTTTCAGTGAGCGACTTCGTCCAATGTACATGAACTTTTCAAAACCGAGTCGACCATTTTGAACGCCGAAGCATATAGAATTTTCAAGTACAAAATTTGCATAAAATGTGTTCACTTCACCCTCACCAATTTTCAATGCTTTGGTGAGATGAACGAGGAATATATCTTTGGAATTATACTTCCCTTCTTTACATTGCCCTCCACATAGAGAATATGTGATATATTGATACATGCAATGCATGCATGTGTATTAATTTAATGGTTGACCAGCTTCTAACTATGGTAGATTAAGTCTATGTAGTTAACTGTTGATATAGAACAGTTTATTCACGGACTTTTTCCACTCTATATAAGAGAAATTCTTCGACGATCAAGTTAATTTCTTTGAAAATATTGTGCAAAAATAATTATATCAAGACTTTACACCTTACTTTGATTTTGAGCTACACCAATGTACTTGGAGAATTCACTCATACTAGCATCCAGGTAATTAATGAATCCATTATTTCCCTCCATAATTCTTCGATCGGTCTCTGTTGAGTACTGCTGCATCAATTTCCTTCATTGAAAATTCTCAACCTTCAATTCACTGCCCCCTCTGGTCCCCTCTCTGATCGAGTTCAGAACGATAACAAATATATTCCTTCCGCCGCTTCACGACGGAAAAGCTCCAGGTCCACCTTGCCCTAGCCCATCACTTTACCAATTCCCACATCATTGGGAGCGCGCCAAACCAAATCACACACATAAATACGTGGTATTAATTCCATCATTCTGCGACGTGTATGATACACATGCTCGACCCATGCTGAGCTACACAATCGAATCTGGCTCCGTGGCCATGGAAACCGATTCCGATATCGGCTAGGGTTACATAAACATGGGTCCTAGTCCAATAGGTCGGTAACAAACTTGTCTAATCATCGATAAGGTGTATATATATATATATATATATATAGTTACCAAATATTTAGGTAGCTGTGATTATGTGTCCGCCACAAACTTGTAGATTAAAGACAGGTTGAGGCTGAGAGTTTCCCTGCCACCTGGTGTTGTGGTGGCGACACGAGTGGACTCACGACACGCTTTTGAAATCGGAACTAGATGACAGCCGACCGTCGCTACCACCAGTGGCGGAACCAGGATACAAAAGTGGGGTGGGCTAATCTAAGGTTGCTTATAAGATTTTTTCTTTTTTTTTTAGTCAATAATGTTTCTAAAAATTTTAAGACACTAAGAATTAAACAAGGAATTTCCAAAAATTCTATAAAAAAACACTTATAGGAAGAAGGTATTGTAAGCAAAGAAGAAATGGAGAAGAAAATGGGTGAGAAAAAAAAAACCAGAAAAGAGGCAGAGAATACAAAAAATTGGGCAAGTGGGGGATCGAACTTGCCATAGGAAAGTTAAATATACAGCAACTTAGCCAACTGAACCAACTGCATGCAGCTCCATGTAGAGGGAACCACATATACAATATAAAACATATGAATAAATTTGGGTTGGGTATAGCCCAAACAGCCTCCAACGTGGTTCCGCCACTGGCTACCACCACAAATCCAACTTGGGTGGTTTGCCCTAAACAGTCAGCATCGCCATTTACCGGTGTCATTTCTGAGACCATGACACGTATTTTAGGAAATTATTGCGAGGTCAGGAAGCCAACTCGATCCGTCGTAAGAATATCCCGATCCTCCTAAACACACCGGCGCAACAGTAAAAGTGTGGTTTTAGATTTCACGGAATAAGGAAAAAGGGATATAGTGAGTGCAGCATCCATTGCTTGTTCTCCACAGGGATATTGCTAAATGAATAAGAATATATTATTTTATGAACTTTGCTAATGATATTGCATGTGTACTATACATTAATTATTGCACGTAATCCTGCATATTCGAACAAGAACTCATATTGTTTTGCGAAGGATTTCCCCAATGACATCTTTTTTCTAGCTAGTTACTGATTCCACGATATATGAGTTATTATTGAAGTAAAGAACCGTCTTAAAAACAACTTGTAGGAGATCGAATTATCTATGAATATTACATTAATTTTACAAAATTGATAAAAATTATTATTCTTAAATACGAGTTAATGAGATATAATAAGCACGTTTTTCATTCACCCGAATACTATTCAAAAAAAAAAAAAACTTAAATCATTGTCTAATATCAAGTAGTCATATAAGTTTCTCATCTGAAAGTGAGAGGTTTCGATTCGCCTCCCGTATTCGTTTATTAGTTGTTATATTTGTTATATCATTAAAAAAAGAGTTCTTAACCCAAAACACCAAAATAAGCCAAAATTATTTCATTTAACCCAGCAACAGATTTTTATTCTCACTAACCCAATTTTACCCTTATTTGGCTCCAGTTTTTTCTTGAGCTGGTCAACAGTCTCTTTTCTTGCGTGGGCGTGCCAGCACCGTTCAGGTGCGGTCGTCGGGGTGTCCCTTGACCTGACTTCTTTTCAGCAATTGTGGACGAGGAGAGCACCAACCTCGTCGCGGGATTCTTTGTGCCTCGTGGTGAGGACTTTTGCAAAGCTTCTTCGAAATCGCACAATCGATACTCGACGTCGTAGATCGAGCAGAGCGAAAATCACTGGGAAGTGGGGAGAACTTGCTAAAGCGTGACTTTAGCTTGGCTGGTTTGTGAGGGCGTTACCCTTGCTTGGCTGGTTCCTTAATCGCTGTGGTCGCAGTACTACAGTCGGCTCCCGAGGAGACTAGGACCGAAGCACGTTGACAGAGGGTTTGGTGGCACTGACAGTCGGCTCCTGAGGATTCTGGGACTGGAGTGTGATCACCGGTAAGAGAAAGAGAGGGATTCTCCGGAGAGACTTGAGTAGTCGTAGAGATTAGTTGATAAATTGTGTGTGTGTTCGTGTTACTTCTTTGTAGCCTCTATATATAGGCTACTAAGCCATAGTGGTTGGCCTTAAACAAATCATGATGAAGCACTTAATGGGATTATGGAGCATTTAATGAGATTATGGAGCACTTATGGGATTATGGAGCACTTATTAGGATTATGGTGGGTTAAGCACATAAGCATTAATGGAGATGAGCTTAACCATTTTGGGTTCAAACATTGCCCCCCAGACCTCGAAGTCAAAGGTCTTCGTCTTGACTGAAGAGGTCTTGAATCAGCATTGCTCTTATAATGTCGTTGCTCCAAAGCCACTTGTATTGGCTTGACTGATTCCATATAGGCCTCTAAATAGGCCATAAAGCTTGAATGCCACAATCTGAATTGCGTTTGTCATGAACTGACGCTTTCTTTGCCAACTTTATTGTCCCCCATATATCTGATGTCTGGTATGTAGTGAATTGGCGAAACTTGGGCAGGTTGTAGGAGATCAGAACTTTAGCGTGCCCCCCATGCGAAGGAAACTGCTTTTGATCGCGAATGAGGATCATTCTCTTCCTTGGTGGTAGCTTCGTCATGTGTATAGCAGCAAGTATCTGCCTTGTTCGCTGGCTCTCTGTTGATTTTCTCAAATGTAGGTGTTGGAGCCGCTTCGCTGGCTAGATCAAGTTTGATCAAGGCCTATAGTACTTGGCGAAATAAGATGCAGAATAGCAAACTGTTTGCTGTCATTTAATTCTTCGCGAGTCTTATGCTGAAGAGGATGATTGAATCATGGCTATCGACATCATGACATGTGACCATGTGAAACCACCATACTTGCTGCAACTTTAGCATCTAAAACCGCATGGGTTTTAATCATGTTTAAAAAAAACATCAGGCCACTATGCTGGCCCTGCGGTTGTAGGGAAAGGTGCAATGCCATCTCTTCACCGCCGCCTCAGATGCAATTCTCAAGATGGAATAATGATTAATTAATTATCAACTAGAGCCACTCACTGGCTCAGCTAATAAATTAATCTCAAAAAATATCTGAGCTATAAATCAAGGTGTAGTGGAGAAGTGTTCCTTGCGACCCATAAATGGCACCCAAGAAACCATTCGTTATCGATCAGGCAGATGAATGGCACCCAATGCCATCTCTTCACCGCCGCCTCAGATGCAATTCTCAAGATGGAATAATGATTAATTAATTATCAACTAGAGCCACTCACTGGCCCAGCTAATAAATTAATCTCCAAAAATATCTGAGCTATAAATCAAGGTGTAGTGGAGAAGTGTTCCTTGCGACCCATAAATGGCACCCAAGAAATCATTCGTTATCGATCAGGCAGATGAAATCACTGAGAAAACCGCATTCACCTGGCGGACTAACATGGGTGTTCGATGCAGAAGTCAGACTGGAGAGAAGAGAAGTCGACTGATGGGCTTTGGTGGAGGTGATAATCAAGTGAGTCTGGGTCCCACACCTCGCGATCGTTTGCCAGATGATGTTATGGCCTATTATGGGCTTCCCATCCGTCGTCCCATAGCGGCTCTTCGGCAAGTGCCCGGTGATTTTAGCAGTTGGGGGCCAAGGAGGAAAGTGGGTTTCTGGCCTACCATCGCTCCCGAGGAAAATGTTTGGTATCAGGAGGTCCGAGCGAGAGATTTGGCCCGTTGGGATGCGGTGCGTATCACCCAAACCATCGATCTATGCTTCTGTCTTTCCCATAATACCAGCCCTGCACCGCTAGCCGCCGCTCTTTGCTTCTGGAACACCTCCAGCAATACATTCAATTTCTGGTTCGGGCAGATGAGCATAAGTCTGCTGGATGTTCTTACCATCACGGGGTTGCCCATTGACTTTGACCCCTATGTGCATGGTCAGTTTGATGGCATTCAATTTCCTTTGAGAATGGATATAGCTGGTCGGGGGCATCACAGCAAATCCTACCCATTCTGGCGCGACTATTACCGCACCCAGCGCGACCATACAAGAGGTATCGCATTCCTGGAATTCTGGCTTTGTAAATTTATCTTTTGTACTTCTTCCAACAAACCTACTGGGCCCTGGAATTCTCTGGCCACTGCTCTCTACAATGGTATTTGCGTTGGCCTTGGGCAACCTGTATTGGGTGCGTTATATCGCTCCCTTTATAAAGCCGTAATGTGCCCCTTCGATACCGACATTAGTGGTCGTTTCTGGATCCTCGCCTTTTGGCTGCAGATTTATTTCCCTCGCTTCCGTCGCGGTGATATTCCAAAGGATCCTCCAGTCGATTCCCTTTTGGGGAATTGGCTTTGCCGAAACGTAAGGTATCGAGCTCCACCCTTCTCCGAGTATTTTATTTACTTGTACTTGCTGGAAGAGATGCCGGACCCAAAAATAGTCCTTTCTAGGCGATTCCCTCCTCCCCTTGATGATGGCTTTCTGCCCAGTGGACGGGATCATAGCGAAAGAGCCCTCCTGGCCTTTCGTCGCGCCATCTCCTGCTTGGATATTAGTCTTGCCACCGACCGCGTAAGTTACGAGCTCTATGCCCCTAACCACTTTGCTTGCCAATTTGGGTTGGCCCAGTTGGTACCCTGGCCTCTGGTTGATTCTGCCAATTACTACACCTCTTGGTGGAGATTAGCCCAGCCTGGGTCTGCCCCCTTTCAAAGTCAGTTTACTTTGATAGTGATTCCCCCTTGGGTCAGAGCGCTGTACCCCCTCAACTATGTCGACGATGATTATGCTGATTGGTGGAAAGAAGTGTCCGTGAACTGTTGGGACCTTCCATATAACGAACTCTTCGCCCTGATCTTCCATGGCATGAGTAGTCCTAGTCCGGAGGACCGCAAGATTCTTGAGTGCTTCTCCAACCCTGCAGCACAACCCCCGCGACCTATTCTACCTTCTCGCTCATCGTGTTCAGGGATAAAAATCCACGAGCCTAGGGCAACAGTAAGTTTTTGTCTTTCTTCACCATTCCTTTTCATTGTCTTGATTTTCCCGCTCTTATTCCTGAGTGTGTTTTGCAGCAAACTACCCGGAGCAGGACAACCTCTGTTCAGGCCGGGAAATAAAAGGCAATAGCAGAGGAGACTCCTGAGGGAGAGTTTTCTCATGATGAAGATCCCGCTGAGGTAATTTGGTTAAGAACGATCCCAAACTTGTGTATTTGGTGCTTCCCCCCTTTTTGAGTTGTGATTCTTTTCTCGTACAGGCCACTATTGTCTTCACTTGCAAACGCGATCGAACTCAATTCGTCGAAGAGTTTTGAAGATGACGAACATCTGGGAATGCGATTGGTAAACTCCGGCCCCGTCTTATCCTATTTAAATTTTAGAATCTGGGCAGGATCTTTACTATGTATCTTTTGACAAGTCCGTCAGAGGACCACTGATCCCTCTCTCCTGAGCGAGGCTGGATCCTCAGCCGCTGCAGAAGAGCCAACTCTCTCGCTAGTTCAAGCATCAACTAGCCCCGTGGCGCCTCTTCCCTCTCCCACATCTACAGAGCATCCGCAAGGTCCTACCATTCTAATAACGATCTTCGATGACGACTCCCCGGAGCATGAAAGCGTGGAAAGCCACTCTGAGGCTTCTTCCGCTTATGAGGAACTAATGACGACAGAGATTCCCGCGGCACTAGAGGCGCAAGAGGTGAATGAAGCGAGGCCTCTTCGTCTTGGTGACCACGTACCAGATATGGACCCGACAGCTCGAGAGGTAAGCCACTGTTGGCCAATGCTTTCCATTTCCCTTTAGATCCAAACCCGCTCTCTGACATTTCTGAACCTGAACAGGATTCTGTTTGTACCGAGGAGGCGGTCCGTGACTCCGAAGATCTGGCCGGCAGGACGTACATCCCAGGTTTGGGGGATGAGGCGAGCAGTGGTGGTCTCTTGATTTCGGAAATAGACGAGGCGAGCGTTGAGGCCGAAGGTTCTGCTCTCGGAGCTGCTCGTTTCCAACACTCTACCGATGAACCTCGGATTGAATTTCCAGAGTCTCCCGCGGCTGAGATGTCGGACCAAACTCAGGGGGTCGTTGAGGGAAATTATGCTGAAGGTGAAAGAATTGAGGAACCAATCGACCCTCTAGCATTGGTGACTTATGATCGTGCTGTGAATCCTCCGCCTCCTCCTCCCACTAGGCTTGAAAAGCTATCTCGAATCCTTGAGGAAACTCCTCCTACCGCCTCTGAACTAGCGAGGACAGAGCTTCGAAACCTTTTGGGACAGCGGCGGCTGGGGCCTGAAGAACTCCCCAGGATCTGGGAAGCCATTGTGTTCCTTCGCCGAGAGCGTGCGGTCAATCCAACTCAGCTCGACACTATAGAGAAGTTGTTGAAAGACCTTGACGTGGCCTGCGCTCGCCAATCTGCCGCAGAGGCTCTAGCTCGTGCGGCTCGCGTGGTATGGAATAACCTCGCTAGTCAGATGGAGACTCTTCGCGACACCTTGAATGATCAGGCCACTCGCATGGGGGAGATAAGGCTCCAGAAGTCAGACTTAGAAGCCCATATCCGACATCTCCAAGCTCGTTTGGCCCATGTGAACAACGAGCTCAGCGCGGAGGAAGCCCAACTGGACGCTTCCTTGGCTGCCTCGGAAGAATTGACTCGCCGATTGGCCTAAGCTGAAGAATGAGCCTTGTTGATTGAAAACGGGGCCCTTGCTGCAGGCCTCCAGGTTGAGGTGCTTTGTGTGAAGCTTGATTTTGCAGGCCGGCCACTTTAGGCCTCTTATGACTTATAGTAGTGATTTCCTTAGACCCAATTGTAGTACAAAATATATATATATATATATATATATATATATATATTCTTCTTGTAGTACCGATGACATCTTTATTTCTTAACTAATATTTATCTTTTGGATCCACTTGCTGGCCCCAACTCAAAACTCTTGGTTTTATTTCTTAATGAGTCTTTAACGTCGCATTAACTAACTGTTGAAAACTCCACCTTGAGAAGATAATATTGAAAATTGAACAGTTACCTCCTCGAAAACCGTTCGGTTCCCCTACGCGCCAATAATCCCTTCTTTTTCGAGATTTAGGGCAACTTTAATCAAGATTTACTGACACTTAGTTTGACACTTCGACTGTCCATCCACGGGTGGAGATGCTTTTTCGAGATTTAGAGCAACTTAATCAAGATTTACCGACACTTAGTTTGACTCTTCTCTTCAACTATCCATCCAAGGGTGGAGATTTTCATGCCTTGTTCCTATAAATAGGTGCATTCTGGGGATGGAAACGTTCACGCCAAAAACCTTCCTCTGAGTTTCAGATCCTCAACAATGGTCTTTCAATCTTTGCTTCTCTTTCTCTTTCTTCACAAATCTTCCCCTCAGGAAATGGCCCTTAGCCTCTAAATTTTAGGTTTTATGGCGTAATCTCAAGCCTGGGTTAAGCCTTATGGCGTAATCTCAGGCAACCCCTTGTTTTGGACTTCTGGAAGTCTGGATGGAAAATGCCAGGCTTCAGATTGGTTTAGAAACGCGAGGGGGCTCCAAGTGTGGGATCTCCGGTCATGCGAGATCATCTTTGTTAGAATCCCACACGCGGAGCGAAACGGGGAAGGGAGGAAGGCCACTCTATGGTTCGTCTTTCCTCCTGTGTTTCCTTCCTTCTGGACCCGGCCCTGTGTTGTGCCTTCCAGATGGAAGGGGCTTTGGTTATCACCTTCTTCTCCCCCTCTCTCTTCTTGACAGAATCTTAGAGGGATGAGAAGGGATGGACTCTTTGAAGGAATGGGTTCAAGCTACAGAATGGCTGCTCCAATACTTCACGTCCAACTAATGGTGGTTACCAAGGCTAAAGGGGGTGCAGAGACTCAAGCCGATATTCGGTTCCTTCACTCTCTGCCCCTCCCAGAGATAATGGCGCGGCTCAACCCGACGTTGGATTCCATAGCTACTTCCAATTAAGGGGGCTTGGAGGCTCCATTTTCTTTCACTGGAGTCTCCCCTTCTCATGGATAATGGTGTGGCTCAACCTGACGTTGGATTCCTTTGCCGCTTCATTTGAAGGGGGCGCGGGGGCTTCGTTCCTCTTCTTTTTCCTTCCCTGAAGTCTGCCCCTCCTTGGGATAATGGCGTGGCTCAAACCGATGTTTGGTTCCTCAACTGCTTCCATTTGAAGAAAGATTCAGAAGATATCCAAAGATTCTTGTTTTGTATTTTAGCCACTTTTGGCTTTGTAATGAATGTACTGCTTTTGGCCGCAAAGCCACTTTATGAATACAATAATATTTTCTTATCCTGATATTCAAATATCCGTGAGGAGCCAATAATTGTGTCTAGCAAGGCCCCAAATATAGGCCCCCATAGTTGTATATTGAAAATAATATGAACTTTTTAAAATATGCTCCGCGTCAAAAAGAGGCTCGCGGCAAAGGTTTTGAGAAAATCCACACCTCGACCCTATTTTCCCACGAAGGTGTTTTCTCTGCGAGAGAAGAGACAAAGCTCAAAAAAATTTCCGGAGCCGCTGACTCGGCTTAGTATAGTGTAGTGTTGCTAGGCGTAGCGAAGAAACGATTATGGGCCTCGAAAACAGGCCTTCATGAATGGGCTTCGCGAGTGTAGGAACACTAGAATTTCCCCCATGTCTTATGCGAAGAAACCGTCTACGACTCCTCCAAGTCCCATGTCTTATGCGAAGAAACCGGCTAATAAATTAATCTCTAAAAATATCTCAGCCACAAATCAAGATATAGTAAGTTCTTGATACTTTTCGAGGGCTCATTTCGCTCAGAATTCACCTCTTGTCTGTACTCCATTTGCAGACTTCATGCAACTACTTTTTGTGGTGGATCTTTTGCGAAGCTTAGGAGGCGGATTTCGCTGTGCTCCAAAGTGTTTCGCTCAACTATTTCTGTGACGCATGTGGGCCTTTGGGATGCTTCGCGAACAAACAGGAGAAGCCTCCAAAATGATAGCTTCTCCAGAAATTCTTTGAGGAGAAATCTTCTCAAGATATATCAGAGTAAGGAGAAATCTTCTCAAGGTAGATCCGAGTGAGGAGAAATCTTCTTAAGGTAGATCCGAGTGAGGAGAAATCTCTTTGAGCTTGGTGAAAATATTCCTCGCGAAGACTTCGCTGGCTTTTTGGATCAACTCCGCCTCAGTGTTTCGACTCCTCAGTAATTTTTGGATCGCACTAATGGAATCATGGTGGGTTTAAATGATGAATTGAATAAGTAGTTGAATTCAATAAGACATTGTGAATCAAGGTTTAGACATGCGGCCCAAGTATAGTCGCCTAGACACAAATTTTCTTTCAAATCCTTTGGGCAACCTTACTGAAATGGCCAGGTGGGGGAGGGCGAACAAGAGAGGCAGAATCCATTTTGGCATGAGCTACTCCCACATAGTGGTTTAGGTCCATTTGCACGCACTTTTGGATTCAAGAACCTGTCATGAACGTTGTCCCTTTCTAGACACCATTTCACATAGGCTATACTTACTAAGATGAGAAAGGTCATAAGTGTGAAGACAGTTCAACAAGTGTTAATAAAAGCCGCCCTTAACCTTAAGGGACTTGAATTAGGCACCAATAAGGAGTTTAGGCCAATATTAACAAAAGAGACTTCACCTATTCCGTTATGATTCACAACCCCTTACCAACCTCAACTTCTTAATAGTGGTGTGATTTACATCGAGATTTTTCAATCCCCGGCAATGGCGCCAGAAATAAATAAGTGTTTCCACCATTCGCCGCCTATACAAGATCACGGGGGAGGCCATCTATGCTTAACTCCAAGCTCCGATGTATCAAAATTTGTAGGGTAAAAATCCCTCCTGTGAGAGCTTGTAGGAAAAGAACAAAGATACTTCGCGTTGAAGAATTTGGAGGAATTTGGCTCGTGAGAGGGGTAATCTTGCCCCCCAAGTATCCTTGTTGGTTGGCGAAGCATGATCTTCAATTGCAATTTTAGAGATGAAGATGAGTATAGATCGGCTTTGTTACCCAACTACCATATCATAGAACATGGTGTCTTCAAAATAAACCACGAATTGGGTTTTGCATTTGACCACTTGTTGGTCTGAATTCTCCACATCAAGAGCTTCAAAGAACTTGAACTCCTTCATATGATTTTTGAAACCAATAATCAAATTATAATTATCATCATATTTATCATAGATTGGCTCCGCATCGAGATCAAATTTAGAATCACCAAAATTCGATGAATCGATCTCTTCTTCGAAAATAGGCATATCAAATATTTGTTTGGCTCTATATTCTTTCCAGGCATCATATTGAGACGCCTCTATGGACTGTTTAGTATCATAGACAAATTTCTTTTGCAAGAAATTTGGAACTGGATAATTGTAAACAAGAGTTAACTTGTATTGATGACACTCAAATTTACAGTCGTGAATGACAACTTGGCCACTAGAATAATTGTTCTGGCCATTCATGCAACGTGGGTTGTAGATGTGCCCTCCACATATATCAAAGCCACCGCTTGGCCTTGAAGAATATATGAAGAAATTCAAGTTGAATTGATTAATAAAGCCACATATTGGCTTCTGTAGACCACAACTTAATTGATAATTAAGTTGGCCATGGCTTAATTGATTAACTCCACCATGATGTCCAGCATGGCCAAGGCTAAATTGATGATAGTAAGGTGGGCCCTGTCCTTGACCCTTTGCATGATCATGATGACGTCCAGCCACCATATTCCATCTTGATTGATAATTGAGTGGGTCATGTTGACCATGCTCTTGACCCTTTGTATGGTCATGATGACGTCCAGTAGCAGAGTCACAATTGAATTGATCATGAACTTGCTTATTTTGATCAAAGGGGTGATCATGGGCCATATCTTGCCTCCCATGCATCTGACCAGTAGCCACGTATTTGGCTTGATCAGTGGAGAAATCAGCTATTTGTTCAGAGACAATTTTCTTATCAGAAGAACAATTTTGTTGATCCTCTTCTCCATATGCAGCCTCTGTGCAAGGCTGTGATTTACCAGTGGGCAAGCTGATTTCTTCTTCTGCAACAGACTGATCTAGACGAAGGTTTTCGCCTTTAGATTGATCGCCTCTTATAGGCAATTCAATCTCGGAAACAGCCTGTAAAAGAGAACGTCACGGACCTCGAACCGTTTCCGGATGAGATCCTCAGCACGATACCCATCGCCGATGAGTGCGGCTTTGATCCGTGTTTCGAGCAGCATTCTCAGCGAGAGCATGTCCATTTGCTGCGTCACGTCCCTCCAGGCATTTCGCCCGAAGAACTGCAGACCGACCCCGATGGCGAGTCCATATGCAATGATGGAGATGGATTCCTTGGGATCAGCAGAATTCTAAAACTACGGAACCGACTTTACACTTAAACTTGCTGAAGATCGAGAAACTCGCTGCGGTTATTTTGTGAGAAGTGACCTGTTTGTCCTCGCCAATGACGATCACAAAGAGTTGATCATATAGCGCCTTGCTCTGCTGAGCGTTCCACCGAATTTGACGGTCAATACTTGCAAGCTCCCTTTCTATCTCTTTTCCATATCTTTCGCTATTGCCCCCCAGTATTATGACCTTTTCTTCGAAACTTGCATAATCTAGGATGGGAAGCAGGGCGAGCTTGTCAGCCTCAATGGTGCTATTGACCATCTTTTCACTTTAGGAATTTCCTTTGGTAAAGATTTTCCCCTGGCATCCCAATGATGGTGAATACAAAAAGACTCTGGTGTAGTCCCACTGGGCGTGCCAAAATGTTTGGCTCCAGTTTTTTCTTGAGCTGGTCAACAGTCTCTTTTCTTGCGTGGGCGTGCCAGCACCGTTCAGGTGCGGTCGTCGGGGGTGTCCCTTGACCTGACTTCTTTTCAGCAATTGTGGACGAGGAGAGCACCAACCTCGTCGCGGGATTCTTTGTGCCTCGTGGTGAGGACTTTTGCTAAGCTTCTTCGAAATCGCACAATTGATACTCGACGTCGTAGATCGAGCAGAGCGAAAATCACTGGGAAGTGGGGAGAACTTGCTAAAGCGTGACTTTAGCTTGGCTGGTTTGCGAGGGCGTTACCCTTGCTTGGCTGGTTCCGTAACCGCTGTGGTCGCGGTACTACAGTCGGCTCCCGAGGAGACTAGGACCGAAGCACGTTGACAGAGGGTTTGGTGGCACTGATAGTCAGCTCCTGAGGATTCTGGGACTGGAGTGTGATCACCGGTAAGAGAAAGAGAGGGGTTCTCCGGAGAGACTTGAGTAGTCGTAGAGATTAGTTGATGAATTGTGTGTGTGTTCATGTTACTTCTTTGTAGCCTCTATATATAGGCTACCAAGCCATAGTGGTTGGCCTTAAACAAATCATGATGGAGCACTTAATGGGATTATGGAGCATTTAATGGGATTATGGAGCACTTATGGGATTATGGAGCACTTATTAGGATTATGGTGGGTTAAGCACTTAAGCATTAATGGAGATGAGCTTAACCATTTTGGGTTCAAACAACCCTCAGTCAAATTGAACAATTACATCATCTCTCTCTCATTCTTCCGATATGCACTCTCTCTCTCTCTCCCTTTCTCTCTCTCCCTGTACGTACAGATCACCCTCTCTCCCTCCCTCCCCTTAAGTACAGATCACCGGTCCCAGCGATGAAGTGTTTCCATTTCACCATCGGCAAGAGACGCGACGATGACAAGACCGAGCTCGGCGTTGTTTCTCGCGCGCCGTCCAAGGTCTCGTGGGCGCGGTCCCTCAGCGTGGCCTCCAGCAGCTACGACAACACCAACTACAATCGACGGTCCTAATTTGACTGCAACTCCCACGACATGTCGGACTCGGCGGCCTTCTATGCCTTGCTAAGTCAGCTCCAGACCAACTATCTGATGGTGGTTGCCTTCTCCAAGCTCAAATCGGCGAGTCGCAGGTTCAGTCGAGCCTTGCTGATCGGCTAGGGAGGGTTTGCAGGTGACCAAACTTGCAGCCTTCCCACTTCCAATCGTCGCAATTGCAACACCGACTCGGACTTCATCAGACCTCTGAAGCTCCACGCGCCAGTGAGGGAGTTTAGGTCCAGGCTTTGCTCCTGGTCAGGGCTCGTGACGGCGTCTTTCTAGTTTTTTTTTGTTTTTTTTGGGTAAAATGGGGGCAGAATGCCTATAAGGAAAGAAAAAAGAAAAAAGAATATTTTATTGTCTCCTAATAAAACATTTATTGGGGGGCAATAAAGATCTATTGGGGGGCAATAAATGTTTTGAATTGATATAATCTCTTCGTTTTGTTTTCTTAATCAAAGTTTTATTTATCTAATTTTAAAGAGATTAGTTTCCATTTCGGCGATCAAAAGGTTTATTGGGGGACAATAAAGGTATATTGGAGGGCAATAAACCTCTCCGGCCCCCTATTGAGATCTCCAACGACCTCATTGGGGACCTCCGGTGAGGTTTCATGAACTTTTATGGTAAATCTTTATTGGGGGCAACAAAGGTTTATTGGGTGGCAATAAACCTCTCCAGTGACCTGTAAGATCTCTGACGACCTCTTTGGGGACCTCCAGCTAGGTTTACGAAAAAGTCCGGTGACCGGTGACTGGACTCCGGCGAGTCTCCTATGGCTTCTCTCTCTCTCTCTCTCTCTCTATGTAACAAAGGGGTGATGACAAAATAGTTTTTAAAAAAAAAAAGAACTTAATTGGGTATTCCCTAATACCTTATTAGAGTTTTTATGGATAAGTGGAAAAAAAATAATAATAAGTGGGTGATGTGGAGGGGGGAGGGAACCCTAGAATTAGAGTAAATGGTCAAAATCCCTTAAACAAAATTAAAACTTAAATTATTAATTGGGTAATAAGAATGACTATATATCATACATAATTAACATTAAAAACCCAAAAAAATTATTAAATTATCTAGCAGAGAACAGGCTGCAGATAATGTTCATCCATGCAATGAAAAATATTTTAGAAGCTCAGTCGACCTTGGTCTCTCCACTTTTGTAATTGGGAGTTGGGGACCTACACCAAAATTATTAGAATTCAAGTGGGATGCAGATGTATGATGTCTGGGACGTGAATAAAGTCAATAAACCAAACATTGCTGACTAACTAGTAGCTAGTGCTTGATTCTCTCTCTCGTAGAGGATAAGGAGATAAAGGTGCGATATGGCCGGCACCTTTGTTTTTCAAATGTCATGCAAATTAATTATTCATTTATTAGAATTTAATTTGGAGTGATGCCGAGGATTGTGGGAAATTAAGATTAAGATAGAGAGAACCACCATAGGTAGTCGAGTTGGTAAGAGCTTCCAGGTGTGGAACTCCCACACCCGGGTTCGAATCCCGCCGACGCTTATTGGAGTTAAATCCCAATATATTCCTGGTGGCCAGGGGGGAGGAAGCGTTCTGACAAGATCCCTCGAGCACGGATTAATCTTTGGGCCTAGGAAACCTTTGAGGACACCGTGTGATTGACAAATAAAAAAAAAAATTAAGATAGAGAGTTAACGTCCGGAAATTATTAGGTGGTTTCGGATCATAGTACACGTGGTGGTCTAGATTGATGTTATTGGCCCATACAATTTGTGTTTGTTTTTCATTGGTCATTTAATTTAATTTTTCTTTTATTTTTTCACCCCCTGCATGGTCCCCACAAAATTCGAGTGATGTTATTGACTTGGACCACATGGTCCAGATTCCCCGCTAACATCGTAGGACCCCATTACATGTTCAAAACTTCAAATGGAGGATAAAGGAATGACATAATCAAGCAAGAAGACAAGGATTAGCGGATTTTAGTTTAAGTTGAGTATTGATCGGAGTTATCATAAAATGAATGTTGCGATATAGAAGAGGAAAATTGGATGCATGAGCTTTTCCATCGACCTGTCACTTTTCAATGCCACACCCTTTACCACTTAGCGATCACCAAATTGGCTGAAATTTTGCAGAGGTGATCTATACATTATGACCTAAAAACTGAACGATTAAGATGTGAAAATGTGGCCGGAAAGTGGGGGGAAACAGGAAATCCGTACCGTCCGCACGATACGGACGTCCGCACCCAAGAAGCCCTGTATATATATATATAGATCACCTCTGCAAAATTTCAGCCAATTTGGTGATCGCTAAGGCATCCAAAACTGCAATTTACCATTATAAATACGAACGGTTCCGGTTAGACAGATTCGGTCCGTTCGTGTAAATTTCAATTTTGGATGCCTTAACGATCACCAAATTGGCTGAAATTTTGCTGAGGTGATCTATACATTAGGACCTAAAAACTGAACGGTTAAGATGTAAAAATGTGGCCGGAAAGTGGTCGAAAACAGGAAATCCGTACCAAAATTTCGGTACGGACGTCCGCACCTGAGAAATATCCTATATATATACAGATCCTATCCAGAGCGGAGCTCCGCTTTGAAATTAACGGTGTGAAGTTCGAGTTTTTGGTCACTTTTCAGTCGCACATCCACATCTCGACCGTTCAGTTTTTAGGTACTAGTGTATAGATCATCTCTGCAAATTTTCAGCCAAAATGATGATCGTTAAGGCATTGATATCTTCCTTAAAGCTAGTACAGTTCAGGTTGACAGATTCAATCCGTCCATTGGTTTAAGCGAGTTAGATACCTTAACGATCATCAATTTGGCTGAAAATTTGCAGAGATGATCTATACACTAGTACCTAAAAACTGAACGGTCGAGATGTGGATATGCGACCGAAAAGTGACCCAAAACTCGAACTTCACACGTTAATTTCAAAGCGGAGCTCCGCTCTGGATAGGATCTGTATATATATATGGGGCCGGATCACAGCTGGGCAAATTTTTATGGAGAGGATGTAGCTGCTATATATATCCAGCCACATCATGACATTTTTTCGGACGCCAGGTAGAAGGGACCCAACTCGATCAGCATTTTCAGTCATAATTTGCTCCAAGAACAAACTTTGGAGTAGTGGATCCCATGCCTTACGTACGGGCATTACAGTTTTGCTTCCATGAAAATGACTCTGAACGTGGGTATGGTGGGAGACTTGATGATCATCCTAATTAAGCCTTAGTCTTAATTGATCGAATGCAATAAATCGAGATCAGTCACTGAGGACAATGATAACTAAGGACAATGATGTTATTCCAAAATATCAAGAACAGTTTACATCAGAATTTTTAAGTTTTGCATATCAAACTATAAATTTTGACTTCGTAAGTCGATCTTTATCAACTAATTATTGCGAGTTACATTGAATGCTCTAATTTCTTTTATTTTATAGGCCAATATATTATACACATTTTTTTTTAATGAATATCATATCGATATATTAATAACTCAAGTTAGAAATGATCATTACATATCCTCCCTCTATCGTCACGGGGTATATAAAGAGTTTGTGGTAGTAGTACAGTGATATATAGATTAGGTCCAATCATTTGACGGTTCCATGCTCATAGAGGGAGCCTATAGACTATTAACTACTATATATCAAATAGGAAGAGTAAAATAGACTCGATGACGCTCACTAAAAACCTAGAAACATAGCTCCCTAACAAAGTAAGGAATTATTGTAATCAAAATGACTAAACTAAAACAGCAGCCCAAACTATGACCCAATGGAGAATCCCAAACCAAGGTTAGAACCCAAGAAGATTAGCTCAGCCCAACCCCAACATCATCCCCTGCAACATGGATGCCCGAGCACCAGCCATGACTCAGTCACCGCCATTCCAGGAGTACCGCCTCCCACCGCCGTCATCATCTAAGCAACAGGCCAGGGTATCAAGCCCGAACCCATTCGGATTTGGGTTACCAAACCCTGCTGCCACTCAGATGCCAACGCTGCCGTTCCTGGAGCTTGTGTCGCAAACACCAACTGCCAACAAGGATTAGAAAGAGCTCGATGTCGGTTAATCTGTGTCACTTTCCCTTTCGTCCGAGATCCCAAGAGCCACAACAGAGCCATGACGACCACCACCCGTCCGGCAGCACCACAACATCAGAGCGGCAGAGGTCGGCACTGACGCTGACCACCGCCTTTACAGGCGTAGCTTGAAACGCAAAAACAGCTCTCAGCGGCTAGAGAGATAGAGAGAGAGAGACTCTTAGGGTTTGTGACTCGCCATGCTGATTTGTGTTATTTTCACTAATTAGGAAATATGGAGTATGCATTATACACATAATCATGGATACTTCACATATATATATATATATATATATATATATATATATATATATACACTTTCTAGTGGGAGATTATTATTTTTTTTTTTGCCATTTTAAGGGATCTCTTATTAGACCAATTTTTCGGTTACATATCGGCATCTCCACCGTTCTAGCTTTTCAGCCAAATTGATGATTGTTTGAGCCATTTTAAGGGATTGATTATTTGATCAACTTTTCGGTCACTTATCACCATCTCCACCGTTCAGTTGTTAGATCTATATGAGTAGATCAATTCTGCAAATTTTCAGTCAAATTAATAATCGTTAAGGCATTCAGAATTGTGATTTACAATTATAAACATGAATGGTTCTGGTTTGACAGATTTGGTTCGTCTATTGATTTAATCTAGGTTGATACCTTAACAGTCACCAATTTGGCTGAAATTTTGCAAAAGAGATCTATTCATGGAGTTATAAGAAGTGAATAGTCGAGATGCCGATATGTGATCTCAAAGTGGGTCCCACAAAGGATCCCTCAAAGTGAATAGTCATGATTCTGATTTCCAGTACGAATACGAAAAAAAAAAAAAAAAAAAAAAAAAAAAAAAAAAAAAAAAAAAAAATCCATTAAAATGACTAAAAAAAGGATATCTTAGTGGAATATATATATATATATATATACAGGCCCGTTCCAAAGCAGACGTCCGCACTTCGCTAAAGTGCGGACGGCGACGCAGCGGAGGCGTTCCAGGAGGCGACGGCGGCGCGCGGCTTGCAGGAGGGAGGCCAGAGGCATCTCGGACGGTTCTGGGCAGCGTTCGAGGTCGGAGGAGGTCGGGGTTGCAGGTTCTGGGCAGCAACCCGACCTGCAACTACAGGTTTTCTGGGCAGAGCTGCAACGACGTCGCTGGCGACTCCACCGACTGCAGACCTCTCCGCCCGACCCCTGGCGTCCTTCCGGCAACCCCCGCCGCTCCGTCGAGCCCCGAACCGAGCTGCAGCGTCGCCGTCCGCACTTTAGCGAAAGTGCGGACGTCCTCTTTGGAACGGCTCCGTATATATATATATATATATATTATTTTATTTTTTTTTTTTTTTTGACAGGTAGAATAGGTTCATAGTATTACCGAAATCAACCTAGTACATACATCAATACATGAAATTCAAGCAGACATGCCTAACTACATTGGTACATAACTACCTTAGACAGTTAAGCTCCTAGTCTAAGCTAAACAAAAACACTTTGCCTTTGAAGGAACTATATAGGCTGTTACTTGCACCCGCCAAGCATGCAATTGTGGTAGGAAACACCGATAACACTTCTAGGAAGACACATAGAAGAACTTTAGCCAGGATAGACGAGACAAACTAGATCAAGCTGAACGGTTTGTCACCTAAACTAGAAAAAGAAAACATACAAAATGCATAGACCGGGCCGAAGCCCACTACCACTCCCAAAAGAAGGGACTTATTGAAAAGTAAACTAAAACAATGGAAAATGATAGTAGCCCAAGCAAGGCCCAGCAACAGGCCCAACCCAGCCCTGCCTCAACCTTCCATGTAGACCCGTCAGGAGCACCCACTCCATCCGCCATCACTGTCGTCAAAACGAGGAGCTCCTCCGGTCCATCCCCCCACCTCGACACTACCAATAGAGCAGGGCACCGCTGCTGCCTCCACCGCCTGGAACAAGCCCTCCCACGCGAACCTGACGCCGAACCAAAACCAGTGCACCCATCTTCACTCGTCATAGAGCAGTGAAACAGAACGAAGTCGGAACACCACCGTCCAGACTCCGAACAGAGTGATCTCAAGAAGCCCAACTTTAAGAACTATCACCCGTCCGGCCACAGCCAACGACAGTAGCACGACCAAGGTCGGCACTGCTGCTAGCCACCACCGGATGAGTATAGAATGAAAATTGACTAGGCTCAGAGATAAAGACAGTGACAGTTAGAATTTATGCTCTTTTTATATAAATGTTAATATGTAGTGAAAATAACAATTCTTTGTTTAACTCGAATATATTACCTAAAATCCGGTATAACCCAAGAGAATCAAAATGCCTAGAATTTTCTTACTATGAAATGTCGACATGAATAAAAATCTTCATACAAATCAAGTACGAGTAAAAAGATCGAGAAAAGAAGACAGACAAGTCATCACTGACTATGACACTGTTTGATTAGCACCAAATAATTTCTTGATGTGCACCAAAAAGATAAATTTGATGGCCGAGAGAAAATGGGAAAAAGAAAGTTACAGTGTGAGCTCGGCTTTAACTCCACAGGAATAGGAATCTGATCCACCTACGTAAGCTGACCAACCCCATTCCCCTTTCACTTTGTCTCTGCCACGTACCCCCTCTGCAAATCAAAATTCTATAAATAAGGTCCAAAGGGTTCCATACATAGGCTTGAACACACAACTCCAAGTCTAGTCTACAACCTCCCCAATCCTCCTCCTCTTCTCCAATCCCTAGTCCAGTAGTCCTCTCTCTCTTCTACTCAAACCCCTAAAGTTAAAGGCAGCATGGTCGGACCATCAGCTGACCCCACCAACACTCTCAAATTCCTCTGCAGCTACAGCGGCAAAATCCTCCCCCGTTACCCTGACGGCAAGCTCCGTTATCTCGGCGGCGAAACCCGCGTCCTTGCCGTCCACCGTTCCATTTCCTTCTCTGGTCAGTTCCACTTCCGCTACTGTCCTTTTTAGTTTGTTCGTAATCTGTTACATAGTAAGCTCATGAGGGTTTTTTTGGGTGATTACAGAGCTATTGCTGAAGCTGGGAGAGCTGTGCGGCACAACCGTCGGTCTCCGTTGCCAACTGCCAACCGAAGACCTCGACGCCCTTATCTCCGTCAAGTGCGACGAGGACCTCGCCAATCTCATCGAGGAGTACGACACAGCTGCGGCGGCCGCCACGCCGTTGAAGATCAGAGCCTTCCTTTCGCTCCCCGCCAACAAAATTCCGACGTCTCCTCCGTCATCCTCGGCGTCCTCCTCGAAATCCTCGTCTTCAAATCACAGTACTACATGTGCCTCCGGATCCACTCCCAGATTCTCGATGCCGTTGCCGGCGGAGCGTTGCCTCCGTCAAGTTTCGCATACGGCGCCGTTTCAGCGAGCTCCAGCAGCAGCTGGGAAAGATCCTCACTGTGCTAATTACCAAGCTCATGGAAACCCTAGCCGTCTCTACCTCGTCCACAACGGCAACCACTGGCAATAACACACCATGTGCATGGCAGTGATAAAACCTTTGATCTGAGAGACTAGTCGGACAGAACAAATCCTATATGCCGCATTTGAAAGAGAGATTAAATACCTAAAATCCAAAGAAAACAAAAATCAGAGTATATATTTATATGATGTAATCGTTCAGAAGGGTTGCTTATTTTGATCCGCGGCGATTAATGAATTTTCAGTACTTCTCCAATTTCCTCATTTTTTGTGATTTGGTGAGTGCTTTTTTATTTTTTTTCTCCTTCTCTTTCGTTTTTCTTCTGGTCCCAAAAATCCAGTATCCATTGTTTGTTATTGAACAACGGAATTTTCCGTCGCCGTTTCCCGGTCGTTCACTACAGGAGAAAACCCCTTTAGTGACAAACCTATTTTGTCTCCCATTCAAACAAATTTGTCACCCATTGGTATGGGTGACAAAATCATTTTGTCTCTAATTTTGTCTCTAATAGTGGGTGACAGATTCTTATTAGTGACAAAAGCTAAATTTTGTCACCCAAAAATAAAGGGGACAAAATATTTTTCGTCTCCTATACGCTTATATTTTGTCACCTAAAACATTTCACAATTGGGCAAAAATTCAATAAATGGCAGGTAATTTGAATAAGATGGCGGGATTGTCGGGAATGGGTGACAAACTGTTCGGTATGGGTGACAAACTTTGAATATTTTGAAATTAATTAAAATTTATTTTTATATTTAATTGATTATATATTATTGGTGACAAAATGTCGCCTTGACAACCATTCTTGGCGACATAATATCTAATTATCAATTTTATATAACAAATTCCAGCACTGAATAAAACTAAATAAAAATATATTTAATTGCATTGAATAAATGAAAGATAGTACATAACTGAGAAAGTGAAGTTTTGCGTTTCTACACTTCTACATAGACAGTAGCTAGCGAAATCAAGTTTTCTAGTTTTAATAATATAAAACTAAAGTTCCATCGGAAAACAACATTAAGGTCCTAATAGCTAGTCTGCACCCTCATCTTCATCCCCATAGATATTCACATCATCATCATCCCCATCATCATAATCATCATAATCATCATCATCACTGGAATGATGAATAGTATACCCTTCAACAGTAGCAAGTTGCTCTTCTATGTGATTGATATGCCTCAAAAGCTTTTCCACCGTGGCTGTCAGCTCAATTACCTTTTGTTCTGTCATAGAAGCATTTGCAGATTTATCACTCTCAGAATAATGGACGGGTTCCTTCCGTGGACCATAGCCCAGACCCCGAATGCCTCTACCCTTTGCAACCCCAACGCCATTTGCCAAGATATCCAACTGCATAGAAACGGGAACTTCTATTTCATCAAGTGAGGCAGCCCCAAGGATTTCAGCTAACTTCTCCTTTGTTTGATTCAATTCTGCTAACATTTTCTTCTACATAATTGAAGAAGAAAAAATTAACTAATTAAAAAGTGATAAAAATAAGATTACCTATTGAAAATCTTTATAACAAAAGCTAACCCCAGTTTGTTCAGCTGCTTCGTTGATCCACTGACCGTCATGATGTTGATGCATAGTGCTCCAATTCTCAACAAAAGACACATTTTTACCTTTCTGTTTGTGCTCAAAATAAAAAGTTATATGATCAGTATGCATATAGTACATGTTATAAATATTCAATTATAACTCAATACCTCAAACCTGCAGATTTATGCCAATAAAGACCATAAACACATGAGCAGATTAATAATTAAACAAAAATAAAAAGAATATACTATATGTGGAACTTTAGAGTATAACTGGACACCTTTTTTATGATACTAGAGCAATTTATGGGTTGAAGTCTGGAGATCTACAAACAAACCAAATCAAAAAAGGTGCATGGAATTATCGATTCCTTTATTTGTTTCAGAATTGAAAACCCAGTAGTCACCTCATAACCTTTTCCCATCCTTTTCTTAACCACTACTCCTTATTTGTGATATTTTTATCTATAGTCGCAAAAAGGGCAAGACAGTGACGTGTCTGTGCTTGCCTCTTGATCCATATTAGCAAAATAATCCTTATTCAACCAACAAATATGCAATTTAACAAACACTTTATATATCCAAAATCATATAATGTCTTTCCTTATTTTTCTATTATATACATGTCCATTACCATCGTGTTTCAAGAGTGGTCTTAGCTCGCATAAACCATAGAAAAATAAAAAAGGAGAGAGGAAGATATTAATAGACTACGTGGAACTTTAGAGCATACCTCGACACCTTTTGTGTAATACTAAAGCAACTTTGGATTGAAGTGAGCTCAACAAAACCTAAAAACAAATCAAGACAAAAGCAAAATAAAATTTCAGCTTATCAAGGCCAAAAGATATGGTCTGTAGAAAATTAGTAAAGATATAAGTGAGATGTGATTAAAGGTTGTTAACGCTTTCTCATACAACAAAAATAGATCAGATGCCAAAAGAAATGTGAAAATAGTATGTTCACTTGGGGCTAAGCAACAGCAAACCAATCATACACTTAAAATAAGTTAGAGGTATAAAAGAACTAACTTTGAACAATAAGATCAAAACACAACAACCCAAAAAAAAATGATTAAGAAACTAAGTATTTTGGAGCAATACATACAGGAAGAAATATATGAAATTGAAATAGATGGAGACAGCGACGATGGGAAATAAAGAGAGTAATAAGAACTGATCTTGAAAGAAAGATAACTATGTCAGTGTGGAAGTTCATGAGCAGTAGTTTAAATGAGTCTAATTGGTGCACTAATTGGATAGGAACAAAGAACAGCCCAAAGACTAGCTAGGTGACAAAAGGTAAATGAGATATGTTTGGTTATGAGAGAGAAACAAAGCTAGAGCTAAATGGGTTTCAACCATGATGACATTTACCTTGACAAGAGGCAGATTTTTTTGAGACAAGGATCGGGAAAAGGAGAAATGCTCATTTCCTTTACTAGTGAAAATTTGAAGAGATGACATAGCAAATAGGATAGAGAAAGGTCAGCATTACAAGTTCTTCTCAAGAAAAAGGACATTACAGGACTCTTCCTGATCATAGAGCAGCTTCTTTATAAACTACTAAGGACAATAACATTAATGAGCCTACATCTAACATATTATAAACAAAAGCAAAGACAAAGGCCATGTCAAAATGTATATGACATAAATACATGTAAATTCAAGATGCCTTCAACAGAGGAGCCAATACATGATCGAATATCTCGCAATGTGGCACAAGCACTGTCATCTCTGTAACTTCGTAGTTTGGAGCACAAGAGAGCACAAGAGTTTCAGAGGATCTACCTCATAACCCCAAGACCCCGAAAGAAATAAATAAGTACTAGAACTGTGGGGCATTTATTCTTGGGATGCATTTGTGCTTTCGTGTGTAGTTCATGGAAATTACCCTTGTATTATTATCCTGTCTTGATCATATTCTCTTTGAGGACATTAGTTGTAGTTAAATTAGCTTAAAAAGAAGAAGCTAGAAGAGAAAAGTCTACTAGGTCTTCGAAGGTTTCCAAGTTTAAAAGGAAAAACAAAAAGGTAATAGACAGGAAGAAAGCCACCGTTGGTTGATTGGCTTCGGTTAACCATTAAAAAAAAAACATATAAATTGGAAAACTTACTTGTTCTTCTCAATATCGATCAGTTGCATCACTCTTTTCAGCACTTTCAACAATCACCTACAGAAGTCAATGAATTTCAAAACAAAACTAAAGAGAAACATAGAGTAAAAACTGCAAAAGAAAAGAAGAATCATACTAGTATCCAATCCGGATAATGCTTTCTGATGCGATTCTGCTTCCCTTTTTCATGGAATATATAAAGACACAAACTGTAAACTTCAACATAGATTGAAAATAGTACGAGTGACAATTGAGACCATGAGAACAATTTTATGTTTCTGCTTAGCACAAAGTAATGCTTTGGATTTTCCATACAAAACTGTATCCTAGAACCCCATACCTCTCAATAACCTTTCCTCTGGTTATTAGAAGTCCAAGTAATATATATAAAGAACCACTTACAGTCACTTCCCTATATTAACAATTAGTTCCTGAAGCCATCACTACCCACCACATGAAATTCAAATATATTTAAACCTGGGCTCATCTCTCTACATAAAACTCAACCACCCCCAACAATTCCATCAAGACGTGCATATGTTAAATAAACAAGACGTGCCAATTTCAATTTGTTTTAGACAATCTATGGAGCATCAATATGTTTATACTCGAATAAAACATACATTCTGAAACGAAAAATGAATCGGTAAACTTCGGTCACATGTAGAAAATGAGGGGAGTGATCGCTTCCACTCGCTCTGCTCTACAATGAATTCAATCTAGAATTAATGATCATAGAAAATCTTACATTAACAATTCATGAACAATGTTTGGATGGTTGCTTAAAGAATCGTTCTTAGATTAATTTCAACTTCAACCATGCATGTTGCTTATAACAAGGAATGCATAATAACTGTAATTAAGTTTTACCCATTTACCCAAGATAACAGGAAAATATAGAAGCAAAACCTGCAGGCCACACTCATAAGTCTGTCCATGTCGTCTAGACATTACTCGTTAACATGTTAGACCGATCGAGCTAATGAAAGCAACTAGGTTGAAAACTTGATTCGACCGGACTACTAAAAAACAATATCTTCAAGATCACGCTAGTCATAAGTTAGAATTGGAAACCAATAAACAAGCTAGTCACCCTACAAGTTAACTGGTAAAAAGGTTGAACTATAACTATAAAGACTTTGCATAACGGGTAATATTCTAAATGGGTGAGAAAACAAAAACAAAAACTCAATTAATATAAAACCAAAATCGGAGAGATGATATCTCAAAAATTAACAACACTGAAATTGAAAAGTCAACAGCAATCAAGAATTCATATCTCAAACAATTATCCATTGTTTTCTTACCAGTATAAGAACCCATCGTCTCAACTGGTATATTGTAATCAAAACACAATTACAATTGAAAATTGAGAATACCCATTGAAAAAAATCAAATTATAAAAAGAAAAGAAGAGAAAAATTAAAACTTTACCTGATCGATCGAAAACCCAAGATGAAGGAGTTTGGTGCTGGTGATTTAGGATGATTTTGAGACTGGGCTGCTGGGGTAGAGAAGTGGAAAGAAGAGATTAGAGAGATGATGATGTAGTAGTTTGAGGTTTGAGGAGATGAAGTAGTTGTCGATCGAAGGTGGAGTTCATGTTGCTGGCAGTTTGAGGTTCGAGGCTGTGTAAGTTTGGGAAACTATGAATTTCGCTGTGGATAGGATGAAAGGAGGAAAAAAAAAAAAAGAAGGTATTTATAGGTCTATAGGTCATCCTCTTTTTCTTAATACTACACTGTTTTGGAGATTTGAAGCCTTAGTGTTTTTACCTCTCAATTAAAATTTTGATTTCCCGCTGGCGGAATGAAGGCCAACTGCCTAAATTATAAAAAGAATAGGAGGCAAAATTATATTTTGTCTCTAATAAAAAGTTGAGACAAAAAGATTTTGTCTCCTCTCTCTATTATTTTGTCACGCAAACATTAATGCAAATTTAATTTAAAATGACAATTTATAGGTGACAAATTAAAAAATTGTGTCACCCATGATAGTTATTAGTGACGCAAATGACTTGTGTCACCTATACTTTTGTCTCTAAAGGGGTTTTCCCTTGCAGTGGTTAGATAGAGAGTCCGTTAAGGCCGTAGTCTGTTGTGCATTGTAATTTGTGCTGAATACAGCTGGTGGCTGTTTGCTTTGTGTCAGATCACCTGTATATATTTGCCACGTAGTGTTTCGTGTCACCGCTTAGACGTACTGTGTCTCTGTGATGTGTCACTGTATTATGGGGGCCGAGCATGCACAGCCTAATCTGATCCTCATCTTTTTCCGGTCTTTTCGTCGGTCTGAATCCTACAATTTCAGTCTTTGTTGTTTTCTCTATGTTTACATGCTTATCTTAATCAGTTTTTTTATTTATTTGTACATTGGCACTGCTTGCAGGTTTATGACGAAGGCACTAAAATGAGATTACAAGCAAGCAGGGTGATGATTGGGAAGATAAATAGCTAGCTTTCGACTCATTTGGGAGCAGTAGTAAGTTCTATACTTGACCTTTTCTGTTCTTCGATCATGTTTCAGTGATTCTCGGATGATTAAGCAAACTCAATTTTATTTTGGGTTAGTGTTATGTACTTCTATCATAGTACGTACGTAGCATAAGCATGCAAAGCATTAGTGCTACCGAAACTTCATCATATTCAGTGCTATTTATAATGACACAAAGCATGAGTCTATTTTTGCTACGTGCTACTTGAGTAATTGAGATTGAAGAGTACTACAGCTTGGAGTGATCGAGGAGGAGGGTGTCACTCTAACCCTAGGGCCTAATAAGACGTTCTTGACACAATGGTCTTGCCCACTCGACTTAACCTCTCCAGACGCATCAACATGAGTCGATTTTTGATGTGCAGCTCTTGGTACATTGTTGCCATGAGTAAAACATGGGAACGCTAGGATTTTTAACCTAATTCAAGCAAGCTTAGTTACCTCCATATTTGACAATTAAAAATCAAGATATTCTTAGTGTCCAATATTATTATTATTTCTTTTTTCAAAAACAGTTGTGGTGTGATATTTTATTCTTATGATATCACAGTTATGGGCCATGAGGGACCATAACTAACTAGTGATGCTGATGCATGTACATATGATGGTTTGTTTGCTATTTTGACCAGATTCGATCAAGGATTGGCTGCTGGGGACGATAAGAAGGTAGAATTACTGGTTATTTCGATCGTATCATACTCAAACATCCGTATAATTCCAAAAAGCATAACAATCGCAATAGAGAAATTCTTGGAAGCAATTTGGGGACCATTTGGGTGTCAAATTAATTATCAATGACAAATAGACAAGGAGGTTCTCATCAATCAATGAATTGAATGCCAAAACAAATTTGATTAACATACATGGGATGGGAGCTAGATCGAAGTGAGCCCTAATAAAATGAGGAATATCTGTATGGATCCCATTCCCATAATATATTATATATGTACGACAGCTGGTAATTAATGGTATTGGTGCATGAAGGCGCACGTATATTTAAATTAATCTAATCAAACACAAATTAAAATCAATGTCAGTGAACACAGATGTTAGATAAAGAACCTCAGAGTGATTTTTGAGTCCACTCATGTAGCATTCAAAAGGCAGGTGACGATGAGATTCCCTTGGCCCCTCTTTTATTTATTAGTTTAGAAGTAATAATATGCGGAAAAAGTCGAGTGATTTGAGATTTGATTCCCAGTGAAGGAGATATCTAAATCTTGCTTCTGGGTACGTGACAGATTAATTAAGGGAGTTGTTTTTAAGGTTCTGATGCTTCTAGACTTTGCTAGCGAGCCTATGCCCTACCATGTGTGATCGCATTAGCTTATTGAATATTGAGTAGAATGATCGCATCATTTGTCTGGATTCGATCATTGTATTATGATCGAATCATAATACAATGAATCATATTATTTATTTTTGACCAAGAACAAACGCGAGTTGGAAAATTTAATGATAACATATTTGGATCCCACATAGATGAGAGAGCAACATCGAGGAGCTATAATATAGGTAGATAGCTTTGCAGAGGTGTTCTGGATTGCTTCTGTATATTTGATCTGATCAAATTTTGATGCAAGGTCGCTGGAAGTGTTCCATCTATTGATTAATGAAGGGTAAGCAGATAAGGGTCTGAAGGAACACTAGGAACACTGCACCTGTTGGTGAAAGTGACTGAGATCGACTGATCCATGTCTTTTCCGACCCTGTTGCTAATGATAATATAATTAAGAAAGACGTACTTAACTAAGTTACGGCCGGTGGTTATATATAGTTTTCTAAAGGGGCCGGTATGGCTACTCTTAAAATTTGATTAATGAAATTAACTGCAGAATACAAGAAGGAGACATAGAGTCTGAACCCTATATTACAATAAGCATCGAGAAAATATTCTAAAATAATACCAGGAGTTTCTACAAAATATATGTACTATAACAAGCACCAAGTAGCAAAGAGTGCACGACTGACTACTCCATTTATTTTGATAAAGCGATGACATACCAGAAAAGATAACTCTATCATGAAAAAACATCATTACAAATAGCACAGCTTTCCGACTATGTTGCCGCACGGAAACAAATCCGACGACACTTCGTTTCATTCTACCACTAGGAGGTTGCGTCCATTTGATTAAGTAAATGACTTGCTTCCTCGCTAAGCCAGACAAGACACACTGAGTGTGCATACCGGGACCAAACCCATAACGCCCTACCAAATAGTGATAGGGACTAATTACCGACATCAAGCCACATCTAATTAAAAATAAAAAGCAATAAAACAATGAAGAAAAATAGTTTAGGCACAGAGTCGAAGCCTAGGCCCAGTTACTATCATGCCCAAGCCAAAGCTCCAGACGGCAGGAGGCACGACGCCACCCTCTCACCTGCACCACCCTTGTTGTTCGACCGCCGGCAGCATCGTCGCTGCCACCACCTTGACCTCCGAGCGATCGTGTTCCGACCAATACGTCGGATAGAGACGCCGCTCCTCCCCAGATCAAAGACAAACCGCCTAAAGCAAATCGGATCCCACTGATCCGATCTGAGAACCGTCCATCCTAGCGCTGCCACCACAAATTCATCACCTCTAGGTAACCCTTAGGCTATTTGCACTTCGTTCTAGGGTCAGACGACACCGGCCCCGTCTCTAACCGTTGCGGTCCTTCCCCATTAGAACCTCTAACCGTTCTCGACAGCACCGCCATCCCCCCGTAGTCCTGGCTCCGACTAGACCACTCTCCACTGGACACTAGGTCTGCTCAAGCCCATCCGACGACGACACCGCGAGGGTGCGCCGTCAGACAGGGCATAACTCTCACAACGCGTCTAGGTTTTCCTCTGCCTTTTTGGGAGCACTTTTAGGTTTTTATTCTTCTCCTTTCTTTAAACAATGGATTATGGGAGACTAATTATGTGAACTTCTTAGTATATATAGAGGTAGTGCATGCCTGCCTTAGTATTAGTACATTTGTGCAAGGCTGCAAGAGTGATCTAAACCTAACAACTGATAAACCCTAAGTAATCATTCTTTTGGAGTTGCGGAGAACAAGACAGCTTGCTTCTATGATGCAGTCAGAAGTAACGTGTTACAAGCTATAAACTCTAGAACAAAAATTCTGAATCCACTAGAGAATATAAGAAAAATCTCAATTTGATTGATAATAATATGAAAAATATAGTCCGCATGCAGTCGTTTAAGATTGCTTATATAGTAGAAAGGAAACCCAAGGGCGACTAACAATCAATCATAAAAACCCACAGATTAAATCAAAACAAATAAAAAACAAACTAGAAAACCTAAATTGCTGGAAAAATAGTAAAATACAGTTTTGAGGCCCGAAACGACCTCTGAAGCCCAAAAAAGCTCATACATCGTGGTGAAGTAACGAGTTTGACTCCTAGTGCCCTTCCCTTCTTGAAAATGTATAATAATTAGCATTCTAACACCGGCCAACTTTGCAGCAAACCGATTTTACTCATTTCACGATCAAACTGTTATTCGATCCTAGTTATCATCCGTTCTACATCATTCTATGTCATAATCTACTTACTCTTTTCAGAGATAAACATGCAATGAATGCTACTATTTAAAACTTTAACCGCTTTCTAATTTCGTAATTGATATATGTTTTGTCAACTCTCTCATTCCTAATCTCCAACGACAAACTTTTATATTAAATTTTCATATCGATAGGATAGAGTAAACAAAAACATGCATATAGCTTTTAATACAAGATATTCGAGTTAATTTGATTCTTTTTGATTAAAAATTAAGTACACTTAAAAGAAACTTAACCAGGTTATAGCGATGTCAAAATTAGTAGGGCTGGCATTTTGGACCAAATGGGCCGAATCGGCCGAGTTTCGAACTGGCCCGAATCGAGTTGGACCGAAATCTTGGCTTACCGACAATTCGGCTCGGCTGAGTAGTAACGATGGCTCGTCTTATGCTTGGCTACGGTATGAGATATTGCATACCGTCGGTATACCGTACCGACAGTATACAATACCTCATACCGAATAATTAAACAAACCGGCCGAGTTTCGAACTGGCCCGAACCGAGTTGAGCTGAAATCTCGGCTTACCGACAATTTGGCTCAGCTGAGCCGTATCGATGGCTCGTCTTCTGCTCGGCTACGATATGAGATATTGCATACCGTCGGTATACCGTATCGACAGTATACAATACCTCGTACCGAATAATTAAACAAAATATATAAAACCTTGGAAGAGGTAAGGTTCGAACCCCCCACCTCTTTCACAACAGCTCAACTCCCCATCACTGGAGCACGAGCTGCCCTCAATATAATACGTACAAATTGTTATAAAATGAGATAACTTGCTTTCTAGAAAGTAGAGTATGAAGAGAGAATAATGGATGGGGGAAAGAGGTGTGTCTTCTCATTCTCATTAGTTCCCTTTAAATAGGGGTAGAGTTACTTGATGATCACACTAACTTGGTGATCACTCATATAGTAACTTGATGATCACTCATAAGATGACTTGGTGATCACTCCCAAGGTTACTTGGTGATCACTCTTATGGTTTCTTGGTGATCAATCTCAAGTTTCCTCAATTTACATAATGGACTCTAACTAATGAGTATTACATGTTGTCCCAAAATAATTACGTGGACACCCACCTTCTTAGGTGATAGATTAAACACAAAATAGAATCTCTCTCTTCTCTCTCTCTCTCTCTCTCGTTCGTCTCTTCTGGTCTTTGACCTTTCTTCTTCTTCTTCTTCTGCGTTTAGTTGTGCTTCATCTATTCTTCTTCTCATCTTTTTTTCTTTTTTCTTCCTCCCCAATCCCCATCAAATCAACACAGATCATCTAGTTACAATAAATTCCATCATCAGATCAACATCAGATCTTCTAATTACAACATATTCCATCATCAAATCAACATCATCATATCATCCTCATCTCCAACATCAATGAATCTCCTCCGGCAAATCCACCCAAAACCGAACGATACCAACCGAAAATTCGGCTTGCCAACAGTCGATATACTGACTATGTCGGATCGGTAGCGGTTTGAAAATTATGATACCGACGGAGGTCGGTTCGTCAGCGATTTTGGCAAAAATAGATCGGTTTAGTACCGAATCCAACCCTAAAAATTATAGGCCAAAGCTCTAATAAAGTCAAGTCTCTAATCTAAGCAAACATTGGAAGTAATCTTGACTTGACCGCTAGACAGGAAATGCCAACTAACTTGAACAACTCTAGATAAACGATGCAAAACTACGTACATTGGGCCCTTCAAAACACAAAATCTAGAGTTATATTAGTTCATTTACTTTGGTAAATAAAATCCCCTTAGCGAGCCTATACCTTACTATGTGTGATCCTTAGCCTTAATGACTAATCATTTCCGTGAGAAATGGAAATTCGGCTCCACGTGCATACATACCATTAACTTGATTATAAACTTTGAACCTTCTTCATTGTGTGGATCGGAGAAGTCAGAAATGGTAATGTTTTGGATCCCACTAGCTAGCTTTACATTGTTGTCTATTGACTATATATTGAGTATTTCAGTAGGAAAATGATTTGCGGCCTCAATGAGGCCTAAGATTTGTGGCCTCAATCTTAGGTGTCATGCCTTGTCATCTACATACATCACCTATTTGTCAAATCATGCCATGTAATTCTTGAGAAAAATACAATCTTATCCTTCCAAAATCTAATGACTCTAAATTATTTTGACTTCTTCTATAAAAAATAAATAAATTTGGCTTTCTTTCATTTTTTTTTTCTTTTCATTACTCTCATGCTTAGATTTAAACAACAATTTTTTTTTCTTCAATCAAGAGTAGAAAAAATTTCATGTAATTTAGTCAATAGATTTGCATGTACATTCGATTAATAGATTTGCAGAACACATGTATATGAATTCAACATTTGTTGGGTTCCTGCAAATTTTAAAAATATAATGTGAAAAATACATATTCATATGATTGTATATATTCTTTTGTTCATTGTTTTCTTTTATGTAGCTAGGGTTTAAAGTTTAAACGTTAGATCTAAATTTATTATTTTTTGTTTGTTTTTCCCTTATATTTAGATATTGAAGATGTTAACTAATGGCTACTAATTAATGTGGAATTTTTTCTTACCTCTTAATTTAGACATCAGTATTTGCCAAATTCAATTTATTAATACTATTTTTTTTTGGATGAAATTAATCAATATTTGGAAAGAAAAGTTTTTTTTTTTTTTTTTTTGATCGGGTTAGTTGTTAGTAACTCACACACCCATGCAGTGGTATCCCAGCGCCAGGACACCTGCACCGACATTGCGGCGAAAGCCTGGCAAAGCCAGACTAATCCACTGCACCGCAGACGCACGAACCCAAAGGGTCCCTCAAATCTGCTGGCCACGGGATGGAGCTGGGATTCGAACGCTAGACATGGGGGTTCCAGACTAGGTCATTCGACCAACACACCACACCACGTGGTTTTGGAAAGAAAAGTTAACGTTTATTTCTTGACACATAATTCAATATATTAATGCCATTTGGAAAGAAAAATTAAAGGAAAGCATTTAATTAAATGAAGAAAAATATTGGTCAAAGAATCTGTAGATATATCTCTTAAATTAATACATAATTAATAGCTGATTTTTTTTCGTCACCTAATTAAACTCATGGATTAATTTCAGTTTACCCCCCTGAGGTTTGGGGGTGTCATCATTTCACCCCCCAAACTCTCAATTTCACTTTTTTACCCCCTGAATTTTCCAATTTCAATCAGTTGTGTCCAATTTCTCCTATTCCGTCTAAATTGGACTTTAACTCTGACTTTTGAGGGGTAAAATGGTCATTTCAAGACAAAAAAAATAAATAAATTGTTTTTTTTTTTAAATTTTATTTTGTCTTCAACCTATACACCACAAGTTATAATAGGTTTATAAAAATAAAAAAATACTCTAGGTGGTTAAAAGCCGCTCGCTGGTCTATGATATTTGTTATATATCTCCGATAAAGTGAAGAATTTTAGGATATATCCCCAATAAAGTGAAGAAATATCTGTAAAAAATAATTTTACACTTTATCTGTAAATAAATATCTGTATATCCCCAATAAAGTGAAGAAATATCTATGTAAAATCATTTCTGGTCTACGATATTTGTGATATATCTCCAATAAAGTGAAGAATTTTAGGATATATCCCCAATAAAGTGAAGAAATATCTGTAAAAAATGATTTTACACTTTATCTGTAAATATCTGTATATCCCAATAAAGTGAAGAAATATCTGTTTAAAATCATTTTTTACAGATATTTATTTACAGATAAAGTGTAAAATTATTTTTTATAGATATTTCTTCACTTTATTGGGGATATATCCTAAAATTCTTCACTTTATCAGAGATATATCACAAATATCGTAGACCAGCGAGTGTGTAAAATCATTTTTTACAGATATTTATTTACAGATAAAGTGTAAAATTATTTTTTACAGATATTTCTTCACTTTATTGGGGATATATCCTAAAATTCTTCACTTTATCGGAGATATATCACAAATATCGTAGACCAGCGAGCGGCTTTTAACCACCTAGAGTATTTTTTTGTTTTTATAAACCTATTATAACTTGTGGTGTATAGGTTGAAGACAAAATTTTTTTTTTTAAAAAAAAAAAAAAAAAAAAAACGATTTTTTTTATTTTTTTTGTCTTGAAATGACCATTTAACCCCTTAAAAGTCAGAGTTAAAGTCCAATTTGGATGGAATAGGAGAAATTGGACACGACTGATTGAAATTGGAAAGTTCAGGGGGTAAAAAAGTGAAATTGAGAGTTTGGGGGGTGAAATGATGATACCCCAAACCTCAGGGGGGTAAACTGTAATTAATCCTAAACTCATTAATGTAATTGATTCACCCCCTAACATCTAAAAGGAAATGTAAAAGGGTAAAATTGGTGTTGCAATAGTATGATGTGGCAAGATATATTATGTGGAATTGAAAATAAAATTTATATTTACTTACATGGCATGACACCTAGGATTTGAAGCCACAAATCTTAGGCCTCATTGAGGCCCCATATCATTGCCCTATTTTAGTATATGCTAAATATACCCATGTTTGATGCATATTTATGATGTAAGCTGGTTAGGTGCGCATCCATTAGTTAATGGAAGATAATCCAAGTAGATAAGGGCTTGAAGGCACGCTGCACTTACCGGTTGCTGAAATCTAATTGAAAGTGAAATCTCGATAGATCAATGTCTTTTATCGATCCAATTACAAAAATGTAATTTTTTTATTTATTTATACGCCATATGATATTCCAATTATTGTTTTTTTTTTGTTACATATATTCTAATTATTATTGAATAGCTGAAAGTCACTCATTCCAATATTAATGTCAAAAGTCATGTAACCACCACAGGTGGTCGAGTTAGTAAGAACTTCCAGGTGTGGAACCCCCATATCCGGGTTTGAATCTCGCCGATGCTGATTGGAGTTTAAATCCCAATATATTCTTGGTGGCCAGGGGGAGGAAACATTTTGACATGAGCCCCCGTGTATGAATTAGTCTCTGGGCTTAGGAAGCTTTTGAGGATACCGTGTGATCTCGATAAAAGATATCAAGAGTCATGTTCACCTACTCGATCAATCAGTTATGCTCAACTACTGTTAAATTTAAATTTAACGGTGACCAAATATTTTTTGATCGAAAGAGATCAGCCCATTCATTAAGTTTAGCAAGCAATACAAAAACGAAATACCCCTATGAGGTCGACTGAAAGAATCGTCTCTCAGAGCACCATAAACTTCTATTCTAAAATAAAGAATAAGAACCCGGCATACCCCCAGTACACCCACCTTTTAAAAAGTCTATGCACCATTATTCTAACAAAAAGCTAGGAGCTCCGAAGGCAAAATAAAATGTTCATCAGAGCACCTGGTCTTTGCGACCTAATCTCTAAAAAAAACAGACAAAAAGACTTGGCAACCTTTCGTAAAAAAGGAAGAAAGTCCATAATGAACATAAAGCTAAAAAAAAAAAATTATACATATTCTAAAGTGATTATTCGCATTTATATGCATGTAATTCTATCTAAAACACTAGAAATAAGTTAATCTTCAAGTCAATTATAATGTAATTAATCTATTTTTATTTACTTTATAGGAAATAAGCGGCGTTACGAATCATGAGATAATGTGCGAAATTGGAGTATTCCGACAAAACGACGAAATTGTCGACACGGTCAACCATGGTCAATACAAGTTAGAGAGCGAAACTCAACTAGATATGGAAATACTCGAAATTGTGGAAAGTGAGGAGGAAAGAAAAATAGAAAGGAAAAAGATAGAAAACTTCTGTTAATTAATCAAACTTTTGATTAATTAATCAAATGTTTTGCCAGAGCCATCACGTGCAGCAATTACAAATTGCTTATTAATTGCCTTGAGCCAATCCTGCTATGACATATGGCAGTTGGTTTCTTAATTCAGCCACTTGCAGACCACGTGCCCCTCATCCACTCTTTCTCTCACGAAACAGTAGCCTCTCACCCATTATCATCCTTCTCTCTCACCCAAAACTTAGTATATATATACACACGTTACACGTACCTATACCTGACGAAGGAGAAGAGAGAACCTAGAGACACAGCGCCGCGCACCTCGGTACCAAAACAGAGGCAGCCCTTTGGGCTGCTCTCTTCTCCCATCCTCTTCCTCCATTTTTCATTTAGTTTTAGTTTTAGTTTTAATTTAGGGAATGGGAATTGATGAATTACTCACCCAAAACCTCAAGGATTCATTAAAGGCATCTACCTCTACAAGATTCAAGACTTAGGCAATTGTGGGAGTTGTAATTCAAGATTAGTCATGCTAGTTTTTTAGCTATTTGTGATTATTCTTGTTTTCTCCTACACTTCTGTACTCTTTTCACTTTGAATTTTGTATCTTTGATGTTCATAATTATGGGTTGTGAGTAATTTCCTTGTTGGAGGTTAGGGTTGTGTCCCTAATCCAAATTTTGTGTAAAAGATGTTTAATTTAATGTAATGATGCAATTTTCATATGATGGATGCTTATATCTATTTTTCTTGGGTTGAAATGCATGTCTAGGAGCCTAGTCAACTCTAGGGTGTGTATTTTGAGCATGTCTAGGACGGAGTTAGAGGCTTGACCCCCTCTAATTCCTAAGTTAGAAACCTTCAATTTTGTATTCGAGGGGTTATAAGCATGGTGATTTACACCCGTTGCGTGATTGCGCGGGCGGGTCGCTTAGTAGTCTAATTCCTCGATCTTTACGCCTCTTGATGTGAAGTAGGGACCCTTGAACCGGCTCTAATTCATGTCAAGTGAGTTCCTACGACCCTTGAACCGGAGTAGGGATACCATGAAAGAGAATTTTGGTCCTTGAGCCTTGAACTGCCTTGGATACGACTACCGCCAAAATAGGAGATTTGCATTTACATTATATTAGCTTCCGACACATAGAATTTGGGTGAAGGAACCTCCCTAGCACCCAACATTCTCATTTTTATTTTTATTGCTTTACATTCATTATCTTTTTGTTAATCTAAAATCAACACTCAAAATATTGAACTCCAACTCATTGTAAATATTCATCACTAGGCTCTTAGTTTTGATTAGGCTTTGGTGAAAATCAAAGCCGAGCATTGCCAAGGCTTGGTGCCTTAGATTAACATTTTTATTTATTTATTTTTCTTTTCTTTTCTTTGTTTGCTAAGTGTCTTTATTTCCGATTACCCAAGGATTGTGGGTTAGCCACTAATCCCCGTGGTACGATAAACTTTGGGCATAATATTTCCCTATCTTGACAATGATACGTACGCTTGCGTAAATGTGTATCCAAGTCATAAAGCACAATGGGATGTTGGACTGTTCATTGAATAGTGACATGCCCATTTTGTCCCCCATTTTATTTTTATTGATGCTTTTGTCCTTTAAAAAAAAAAAAAAAAAAAAAAAAAAAACACAAATATTAGCTCAATTGGATTATTGCAAATAGAAATGAAGGATGATTATGATCTTAAAATTTTGGGAAAAAATAATGTTTAGTCCCTATACTCTGACTCTGTCCTCGTTTTAGTCCTTGACATTCTAATTTGATCTGAAAAGTCCCTGAGGTCACAATTTCCGTCCGATCGGTCCTCACCGTTAACTTGCTCCGTTTGTAGGCTAACGTGGCATTAAAGTCAACGCTACGTAAGTCTTTCTAATTGCAAAATGTCCATATTATCCATGACCTCTATTACGGGTGTTTAGGCCTCACCCTTCCCCGTCCATTTCTTGAGAGAAGCATCAGATCAAGCCCCAAAAACCGAGTCGTGTTACAGCGACAGTGATCCAGCCCTCTCTCCACTTTCCGGCTACCTCTCAACCTCGGACCGGTGTTGTTCAACTCCTCTTGGCGGTGCGAATAGGAGCCCAGTCTTCCTTGCTCCGAATGAGCGACGACGGTGACCGAGCTAAGCCCGAAAGCTTCAAGCGTTTCCGACGAGGTTTTTCGATTCCGGCCAAATCGTGGCGGCCAACAGTGTCAGAAGCTTCCTCTCGTTCTCGCCGACCTATCCACAGTGTTGGTTTGTCTAGATGATAAGGCATGAGAGAGAATCGAAGCCAGGAAGCTTCGGTGTTTCCGGCGACTCCGGTCACCGTTGAAGGTATGTGATGTATGAAACTTGATCAACTGTTCAAGATCTACATGTCTATATACTTGGTTTTGATTTTAGTTAAGGTTTGAGAAACTTGGAGTTTTGGGTGATTTCGGCCACCGTGTGTGCCGACGGTGCTGATCTTCTCGGCTCATTCTGGATTCAATTCTTGCTCAGGAACATGTATTGATTACTTGTTTATGCTTAAATTCAAGAAATGGAGGAATTGGATAATTGGAAGGTTAAGCTGGTTGCTCGGGGAAGATAAGAAATAGTAGTTGTTTTCTTTGATTTTTGGTATTCATGCTTGTTAAGTTGGTTAATATGATAATCAGAACTGTGAAGCTTGAACCAGAAAGTAAAGCAAGAATTTGTGGGTGCTATGTGATTATGCACCGAGACTCAAAGAATGGAGTTTTAAAACTTGAGAAGCTTGCTAGAATTTCAATGTATATGTTTGGAAAAGTTGCTGCTGGAGGTGTGGGGTTTGGAGTGACAAATTCAAACACTTTGGAGTTATTTTTTGGTCAAGAATGGGGAAAAAGACAAGGGGGTATATTGGATAATTTGCATGTTACATGGCAAGCAAACTGCTGAGCTGGTGTGCCTTTGAGTGCCACATCAGCAACTTAACGGCCTGATTTGACGGAATGTTAATGGTGAGGACCGATTGAACGAAAATTGTGACCTCAGGGACTTTTCAAATTAAATTAGAATGTCAGGGACTGAAACGAGGACAAAGTCAGACTACATGGACTAAACAGTATTTTTCCCTAAAATTTATTTGTTCTTGAATCCATACTTTTAGCTTAGTAAAAATATACAGACTTTTGATCCGTCTTTATATATGGTTTAGGTTTGTCAAATGTGAAATAACTTGAGCTTTGATTCAAGTTGATTTTTGAAGTAGAAATAGAAAAAGTCGATAAACATGGTATTATATAGATGGGTGTCTTGAGTAATTCTTAAAAATTCATTTAGAACTTTATATGTTTATCACAGATCAGTAAATTGTTACACAGATTTTTAAAAGTTTCACTGCTAAGTTTCATATGCTGCTTCTTATATTATGTTTTTTGTTTCAGCGATAGCCCATCATATCCAAAAGCAAATGAAGTGTCTTCAACACCATATGAACCAATAAGTGATACATCAGAGAATGATTAGTTCCAACTTGAAATGTATGATATTTTAGTGAGATTTAACTACTTTCTTAATTTGTATGTAAAGAATATCTTTTGTTAGAATATTTTTTCTTTTGAAAAACGTAAATATAAAAGTTTACTTAAAATATCAACTTATACTCAACACTTCCATTTTCGAAACATGTATATATTAAAGCCAGGTTAAAATACTAGCTTTCATAATATGCAAAGCAATAACATATTCAGTTAACATTTCTTATATTGTCATTTCTACCCTATTACGTATAAAATTTAAGACAAAATTTACAAATCCGCAGCATCGCGCGGGCGAGTTGCCTAGTAAGAGCCTAAGGCCCAAAAAAGTTAACCCCAGGCCCAATATCCTTGGAACCCAGCAGCAAACCCTAGCCTCCCTAGCAGCAAAGTAGCCGCCCAACTCATCAGGACCACCTTTAGTAACGCCGCCGCAATAAATGCCCTTGCAGCCCCCGAAGTTGATCGATACTGCCGCACAAACCCATACTCAGGCCAGACATAAGCAGATCCAATTTCCGCAGGAGAGAGTGAACTCCATCACCATCGCTCAACTGTTACAACGATAATAGCAAAGAAAAATAAGCTGCAGCCCAAGAGCAAGGAGCGTCGTTGAACATCGCCATCACCACCAAGAAGTAGACAAAAGAAAAGTGAACAGACACTTTTCTCCGTCGAAGGTAACGAACTGCCACCAGACAGAGCCAGTTGCCGTCGAGATACCTCTCTTGCGAGAGTTAGAGGAGAGAGCATTTTTCTAAATTGAGTTTTTGAAAATTTCACCGAACTCATGTATTTTTTATAACGGTGATCAAATATAATACGTACTCATCCTAAATATCTATAATAAAATTCTAATTTCAAATGATCTATATGGCATATGCAATGTTAAATGTTATGTCCCTCTTTACAATGATTTTTTAGAATTAGGAACTATATCATATGTCATGTCGTTTAGGGCTCAAATTTTATCATAATATATGAGGAATGACAATGTTGTCAGAAAGATCAGAGCAACTTAGCAAATACAAGAGAGGAATCTCATTGAATTTTCGAAATCATTTGACAAACTCCAAAATAAACTTCTAAGTGGAAGAAGGGAACAATAATAAAATTATATGGAGCATCTAGGGAACAACGGCCGATTCTTACGTTATTCAAGAAAATCAAAATTTTCATTTTGAATTAAATAAAAAAAAAAGATCGCAAGACGAGCTAGGTCAACAAAGAGTTGAGGGTAACATTTTTACACGACGTCGTATCGAGCGTCTTCTGTCTTCAGCTCCCCCCAATATGCTAACGGTGACACTGCCTGCCTCCAAAACCCTAGCCCGCTCGCCCAAACCTCAATCTCCCGGAAATCAACCGCTTAATCTCAGAAATTGAACGGATTTGATCAAATATGCAGCACGACGAGGTCATATGGCAGGTCATCAGGCACAAGCACTGCAGCTTCATGTCCAAGTACGTCGTCGTTTCTTCTTCCCCTGTCTCTAAACTTCGTGCAGTGCAATTTAAAGAATTTGATTTCTAATTGGGTTGTCCCTTTTGGCATTGGTAGAATCGAAACCGGGATTTTCTGTAGAAACCCTTATAACGTCACCGGGATTTGTAATCGGAGCTCTTGCCCTCTGGCCAATAGTCGCTACGCTACCATTCGCGACCACGATGGTACTTGTTTCTTGTTTTTATTGTTCTCTTAAGAAATTTCTCATCTTTCATATGTATTAGGATCGACTGCATGTGCAATTTTAGGTTGCCTCTATTTGCTTAAATCTTTCTGTGCACAATATTAGATGTTGAATGATAGGTAGGAGCCAGAGCTAAGAAGTCCGGTTTTCGATTCGGAACACTAATTGGTAGAATGAGGAAAGGGGCAGATGTTTAAACCAATGTTCATTCTTTTATTTTGGACAACCCCTTTAGTTAAACCAACTAAAGTAAATCTACTTTCTTTTCGGTATAGTGATATGTTAGCTTCTTTACAAATGATGACCTCCAATAATGAGCCAGGCAGGACATTAGTATCTCCTTAGTCACCAAAAAAACCCGCAAAACCTTTCATCCATAGAAATGCCATCACTTGATACTGTCTGTTAACAAAAAGGATTTGGAAAATGCTGGATGCAGCTTTTTTTCTACTCGAAACTACAATATAAGAGATCAAACAATCTGCAGTGTCATTTGCAGGCCACTGGAAGCTTACATTTAGCTTCTTGTCAGTATGATTTTACTTAAAAATTTCTACTGTGGTGCTACTGATTCATACAATAGACTCTATCCCATCATATGCTTGTGTTGACGAAATGAGATCTGTGGGTTTATAGATTCAGCATTCATGTATTCTTCAGTCAAGGGAGATTGAGAGAATACTCAATAGAACTCTCTTCTATGTTGCTAATAACATCATTGCTTATGTATGCTACCGATCATTAGTCTTCTATCTTTATATGAATACTATAGAAATAGCTTTACCAAAACCAAACAAATCGTGGGTGCATAATCCGTTCATAGGGTTGTGTTCATATCTGTTATCAACGGATTTATTCATACACTACCAGCAATGATCATAATCTTTTATGTGGTTTTGTTGGTGTCCTGCAGGAGTCTTCTATCTTTATATGAAAACTATAGAAAGAGCTCATATGCCAAACAAATTGTGGGAAAGAGTTAAGTTGCCCAGGAATTATGAGAAAGCACTTGAAATCATCGACAAACATCTGGTATTGAAAATCTTGTCTCTCATTTTGTGTTATTTATCCAGAGCTATAGATCTTGATATTGTTAATCACCATGGCCTTTCTGAATGGACAGATGTATTGGCCTAAGTTTCTTGTACATAAAACAAAGCAACGGCTCACTAAAATGACTCAGATGCGGATACGCATGAGGAAGCTTGCTTTGAAAACAAGGTATACATCATCTGATTTTCTAATTACTTCCTTCCATAGCTCCTCACTTTATAATAATAATTAGTACTTTAAACAAAGAAAAATTGCCCGGAAGAATGGCTTCAGAGTTCACAGCACTAGTTTTATCACTCTTGTAATCTTGACATTAATATATTCACCCATTGACGTTGCATTCTTTTGTTCTGTTTAACAGGGAGAAAATAATGACAACACCAAGGAAGGAAATAAAGAGAGAAGCTAGAAGAGAGGAGAAGGCTGAAAAAGCTGCAGTTTTGGATAAGGTCATAACTTATGCTACTGCTACACACCATAAATGTACTAAATGTATATCTTATTTCCACTAGCTCTCCTAACGTCCTATTCTTCCGCAGAGCATTGAGAAAGAACTATTAGAACGCCTTAAGAATGGAGTTTATGGTGATCTACATAAAGATATATATAATTACCCTTTTGATAAATACCAAAAAGTCCTTGAAGGGGAAGAACAGAATACTGAAAGAGAAGAAGAAGAAGAAGAAGAATACGAGGTATTCATGTGCAATCTTATTATTGCCTTCTTTTAGGATGAGCAAGTATCTCCATTTCTAGTATGTAGATGTGATATATTTGATTGCAGGCTTTTCTTAAAGATTTAGATTTGTATTTTATGGTCATTTAAATACTCTTGTTCGTGGAATAAGCAGGATGGTGAGATAGAATATGTTGAAGGTTATGACGAGCTTGAAGAGGAGGATGATATTGAAGATCTGGGTGGTCATGCAATGGACTATTCTCATGCAGATGATGATAGTGGTAGAGCTAAATTATATACACAAATACTGTAGAAAGTAGATGTTTGCGTAGTCTATACTCCATACTAAATTTGCATAACCCCAGTGTTCATACCATATGTGAAAGTCTGGTGGTTTGACTTTTGAGTAAAAAGATAAATGAGTTATGAGGTTCTTTTCTCTTTTCTGCATAAACAATTACGGGAAAAATCATATGTCTGTCTGTATCAAATGGACTGAATACATCTTAATGGTGCAGTTGGAATGGATGTAGAGTCAGAAGCAGGTACTGGCAAGAGAGGGAGAAAGTCTCGAAAGTTTGAGAAAGATGGAGCTGTTGCCAAATCGAAGAAACCTAGGGTACTTGTTGAGGTAATGGCTAGTTATGTCTCTTCTAGTCCGCTACCTTGTCAATATTAACGTACTTTAGTTTAATCATTCTAACAAGTTATGAGACAATGAATGGTTATTATTGATGAGAAATTAAATGCCATTAATGTGAAGGGTACAAAATTACTGGAGTACTTTAGTTGGTTGCAGCATAGACATCTCACATTCTTCTTGAGTTAAAAGTGCTGATATATCGCTTTAATTTGAAACTAGTGGCACTGTCACTTTAAGACTGCTAAACAAAATCATCTTTTTGTATTCTTGGTATTGGATTAAATGATCACAGTTTGATAGTAGATTGTATTTTACGTAAGTCAAATCCCTATTTCACTGTTTCTTTAGCAATTGATTAGTAGTCTTTATATACATATAAATGACGTGTTATAAAATAAACCTGAAAACTGACCCATAAACCTGAAAACTGACCCAAAATAACTCGCTCTGCCATATCTTTTATATCTAATCTAAATCTCTTCAATATTGATCAGGTGGAGTATGAAGATGGTTGTGATAGACAAAAGGCAGTTCACTAAGAGCTTATGCTTGTTTTGTTCATTCGTTCTGTTAAGGACATGGTCAGAATTGTTTCTTCTTGTGAGGTTGGTTGTTGATTTTCGAAAGCTTGCTGTGGAAAGAAGGAACTGGCTATGGATCTTGGAACAGTCCAAAGATTTTGATAGTTATGAATTATGTTTACAAGAGATTTTTTTTTTTTTTTTTTTTGTTATTTGTATTCTGAGAAAACCAATGTTACCCACCGAGCTAATTTGTCGAGTTGCGAGTAGGAGCCTACTCACATTTCCTTTTACGCAAAGATCTAGTTGGATTTAGCAGGCCATTACATATTGTAGTCATTGGTTTTCTGAGTTGTAAACCTGTTCTTTCTTGATAACAATGAAATACACTCATTTGTTGCCACTATTAAGAATTTTTGGATTTGGTTTTCTTTTATGCACTATTTCCTTTGTTCATAACTTCATATGGACTTGATCTATTCTACAGTTGTTGATGAATGTTGTTATTTAGCACTATTCCTGTTTTTGTTTGCAATTTGCAATTAAACATTTTACCTATGTTCAGGCGGTAACTTCTTTGATCTTAGAGATCAAGTTTTCCTATATTTTGGGCTCACCTTGTTTGTCAAAATGAAATATGACAACCACATGGTGGTTTCACGGGTTTATGGCTAAACCATTTTTCTTATATAAGTGAATGAAAATATATTTTCTTAAATTCTTGAAGTTAGATTATGCCAACTACTACAGAGATGGCACAACTACCAAAGCGGGTCAACTATGATCGAGTGTGTTTCACATATGGGAAAAATGCACATACAGTGTCTGGACACTTTGAGGACTGTTAAAGTGATACTTGAACTTTAAAACGTATCAATGTGATACCTGGACTTATATTTTATTGTCAACGTAGTACCTACGTCAACTTTCCGTCACAGAACCGTCAAGTTGACCACGTGTGAGTCACGTGAGGCTGAAAATGAGGGCAAAATGACTGATGTGCCCCTAAAAAAAAAATTATTTGATTTATGATTTAATATGAATAAAATAATTAATTTAAATGGTTTTATAAGTCAGAGAGAGAAATAAATGAAGAATTTAAAAAAATTTCTTCTCTCTCATTCATCATCAGTTACCTAGAAGGCCAGAATCGATCGGCCTCCGACTTCACTCTCAATTCTCTGGCCTGCAATTGTTATTCCTCTGATCGAGAGCTTGCATTCAAATTGACCACACTACCTTGTAAATCCGTGGCAAAGATTAGGTTCGCTACCTAACACCCACTGCTTAAACGCAGCTCCCCTCATCAAACAATTTTCCGACCATACGGAGGTCTATAGCCAGGAGTCGGGGACTCCTTGGAGGGCCTAGCAGGAGTCCACCCGAAAGGGCATAAGCGCTCGCTCCGACCAATTTTAGATGGACGATGCACTCGCACTAATTATGCTCGCAATACGGCACAAAGCAACGCTTTGGTATCAACCCCGCAAGAAAACCTTCTTGACTGGGGACTTCGGGGACTTGTACATACAGCCCAGCATAATTAGCAACGGTTACCCTTCTTGCCTCAGCGGCACCGTCGAGCTTTCACGCTCTCGCCTCAACGGCAACACCGAGCTCCGCGCTCGCACCTCAGTGGCAACCCCGAGCTTTCCCGCTCTTGCCTTCGCGGCACCCCTGAGCTTCCAGCTCACGAGCTCTAATGCTCATGTCTTCCCGGCAACCTCGAGCTTTCACGCTCTCGCCTTAGCGACAACACCGAGCTCCGCGCTCGCGCCTCAGCGGCAACCTTGAGCTTTCACGCTCACGCCTCAGTGGCAACCCCGAGCTTTCCCGCTCTCGCCTCCGCGGCACCCCCGAGCTCTAACGCTCATACCTTCCCGGCACCCCCGAGCTTCCCGCTCACGAGCTCTAACACTCATGCCTTCCCGACAACCTCGAGCTTTCACGTTCACCCCTCAGCAGCACCCCCGAGCTTCACGCTCACGCCTCCGCGGCACCCCCCGAACTTCCCGCTCACGCCTCCGTAGTACCCCCGAGCTTTCACGCTCACGCCTCCACGACACCCCTGAACTTTATGCTCACGCCTTCCCGGCATTCTCAAGCTTTACACTCATGTCTCCTCGACATACTACATGTTAATGGAACATTGAATTCTTCTACCATTTGTAGTTTGCAACAAATCGAATTCTTTTCGCGTTCCATTAATACGAGCGAAAAACCAAACAAACAAAAGCGTTCGCGTATTTATCGTTCACGATTTACACACGCTCACCTTCATGGCACTCACGCAACTTACACTGAGCGTAACCTCGTCAACTCGACCTCGTTCATCCTCTTGCGAGCACCACACGCATCATATGCAATTCATATGCTTATTCGTGATATGTTCACACAACCATACGCATTCTCGAGTTTATACGTCATAATCGATCGTACTCGGCGCCATTCACATGTATACATCAACATGTATCATGCACCTCATACATTCGTATATGCCAATGAATATCAATGCAACTCACATACGTTGCCCAATACAACAAGCATTCTACATATGCGCGCTTTTGTCTTTGTTGTGCAGGTTAACGAGTCCCTTCTTGCTTACGGAGTTCGGGGACTTGTAGGGGTTAGGCGCCTCTTGGACGTTACTTATGATTGATGACATCATGTGTATAACTCCCCAACCAAGAAGCTAGCTCCTCTTACTTGGGGACTTCGGGGACTTGTAAATATCTCCAACAATATGGAGGATTTGCTACATCACCAAGCATAAGTAACACCCTCTTAGGGGGACCCACAAGCCATGGTGGGGCCCAACCGAGACATATATCCCGTAGCCCGACATACAACCTACCCCGTGGTAGTCAGAAGCGGCCAAGACCTCGCCGGGAAGCAACCTTCCCGGCCTTGCCAACTTGTCTTCACAACATGCTTTGAAGACTACGTACAAATGGGACTCTTTGTCCCACATTGAAGAAAATGTAAATGAGAGGGGTTCCATTACCTATAAAAGGGACCCCTCCTCCTACTTAAGATCCACTCCATTACACACTTTGTAATCCTCTTGGGCCGCAAGGCCCAAACACACTAGTTAAGCTTTCAAGTGGACGTAGTCTCCCGCTAAGGCGAGAGATGAACCACTATACTTCTTGTGTCTCTCTCACTCTCTCTTTCTTTAACGTTAATTAGACCCCTTGGTCACATACATTAACAAGGAGCAACGCGCAATCGACCGCGTGTTGATCGGGGAACCTCCAATTGCTCAAACTCCTCCCCTGGAACCTCGAAACCCATACCTTCCGCGAGAGGTTCAACACCACTTGGGCCACTACGAGAAGAACCCTCGCCACCGCCACTGCGAGCAGAGCCCTCTCGCCTGCCACGGCCATGCTGTGAACGACACCCAAAGTAAGTCAATCGACTCCTCCCTATCGCCTTCCCCGACCCGCCCCACGATAAAATTTTAAAATCCCACCGGCACCAATTAGGAGCCACAACAAAAGCACTGACCATAACCAAAATTCACACCCCTCAACCTAAACCTAACCCTGAAACACAGAGACCCAAGATTTCCGGGCCACTCTTAACTCTGAACAGTGAACCCTAAGCAAACCCACATTTCATCGACAACAAATTACCAGAACGAAACCCAGAAAGGTAATAAGCCAACGTACATGTTCACTCCCTCGGATGAAAGCTGCAAAGGACAACACCAAAGCCTTCTCCGAAACCGAAATTCAAAACAACAGACAAAAGATTGAAACTTTCTGGGTACCAAAGGCTCCAACTTTACCCGCTTTTCTTCTTCAAAACTCCGTCAGAACACGAGGAACAGTAGTCGCTCCCATCTCCCTCCTCCGTCTATATATAGGGTCCACAAGAGTACAGGGACCGTTGGACGTGCAAGGATAACAACAACGGATCCCGCCACGTGCCCGACATGTCTGATCGTTATAGAAGTTATGCGTCGTCGCCTCGACTCCTTTCCACTACACCATTATTACCTGTTACGGAATCCAGTACGCCGGACTTCCCGCACACAAAACGCGAATGACAATAACACACGTGTCGCCGGGGCATAGCAAATACGCCAAAGGACGCATGAAACTCTACCACGAGTACACGATAGCGATACAATGACAAAGGTAGAAAACGGTTCCTTCACCCCAGCCAATACTCCTTTTAGGTGGGGACTTGAGGGACTGGGGGGTACTGGTCATACGGAAGCCACGTGGCCAGTGACTCGCCTTGCACTTCCGATACTTCTACCAAGGACAAACTCCCTACCCAAGAGAACTCTTGACTGGGGACTTGGGGGACTTGTTGGTATGCATATACCTCCCAGGCACAAGTACCAGAAGCACAAGGCTCATCCAACCATCACAAGGTAACGAAAGAGCTCCCAACCAGGGATCCCGATACCCCTTGGGGGCGGTATCAGGAGCCCAAATGTCCCACACCGAATGAAATGAAACCAAGCTCCTACAAACCCACTACATAAAGGTCATCCCCAACGACCAAAAGAGGTAACTATTTACTGTCGCTTTCCATTATCATTATCTTATAACGATACTGACTTAGGCATCAGAGCGTTGAAGGCCGGCACACCCGGTCTTCCCTCTAACCTTCGTTTGTTTTACAGATAAGCGAGACCGATAGCGATAGTGGCAGGTCGAGACACCTCGTGATTTAGCTGGACCGAACACCTCGCGATACAGGTAAAACATTAACTTTGGAGAAGAAATGAGAAGGGAAGGAAATAACGGCGATAATTATTCTTCAAAATAATTAACGCCGAGATTTTATTGAGTTTGAAGGCATTGGAGACAGTATTGCACAATTAAGAGCAAATTAATTCTAATGACGCCGTAAGAAGAAGGTTATTATGGTGCGATTAAGGAATGAAGTAATATGGAACATATCTTGATTTCGGTCATTAATTAAGATCGAGATATTCATGTAATTTAATTATTCTTTCCTTCCTCAATATCATGTATGTAATTGTATAAATATGACCCTCTAGCTCATTGTAAAAGGTCCCCGATCCCAACTCAATACAACTGAAATTCAATATATCAAATTCTCTCCCAATGTCGATCTTTTCATTCTTGTTCTAGCCTAGTTAAATCTTTATCACTTTCTTACATTTTGCAATTGTTCTTCTCGCACTTTACCTTTCAGCATTTTACGTTATTTGTTCTTTAATTCATGCATTTACTTTCTTGCTCTTTTACTTCACACCTTTTATTTTCTGCAACATATCAAAAAATCTCAAAAAAGAAGAAGCAACAAAGTCGGTGAAAACTCTGAAGTCCTTGCAACAAAGGCATTCGAACCTACTGGCCGAGACAGTTCCTTCCTCGGCCCATAATCACTTGAAGAAGTCAAATCAAGCGCAAATATTAATCAAAACCTCACTTGGCCAATTGGCCGCGAGTTGGCATGCCCGCATAATCCAAAAGGACCTGCCACTACAAAAAAGAATTCAATTGGCCACGGCGCAAGGCCGTCGCCAAAAGCCAAATTGCCGTCGCAAAAGACCAAAGGCGACGGCAAAATTGCCGATGTCGTTGGTGGCGTCGCCATTGCTATTTGCTACGGCAATTACGCCGTCGCATGAATTTTGGCGACGGTATTTACACCGTCGCATGCTTTTTGGCTACGGCATAATGACGACGCCATCAGCAATTTTGCCGTCACCAAAGGTCATTGGCGACAGCAACATTGCCGTCGCCAAAGTGCATATTTTTTATTAAAAAAAAAAACTGGCATACAATTTTGCATACCAAATTTTCTTTTTTTGAGCAAAAGAGGCCGTGTAAATCATAAATTTCATATGTTTTTTCACATTATTTCTATACATTTAATACAACTTCACCAATCTTAAAAAATACAAAAACATTCAAAAATTGAAATACATAATACTGACGCCCGGTAGGCTAAGTATCATGACCTAACTCATTGTTTTGACAAATCCCCTTGATTAATGCATCTTGTCCCAGAACATATCCCTTGGCAACCATTGTTTTGACAACCATTGTTTTGACAACTTCTGCAACAATAGTTACTGCCAGAGCTAGAAATGAATTGACTTGTGTGAATAGCCTGCAATTTTATGTAAATTATGTTAAGCTATAGAACATTGTACCACTAGGCAATAATCAAAATTCAAGCTAGATGATTAAGGCAAAAATCTTTGATCCAGGCATGTCCTTGTAATGTACAAACGAAAACTACAAAGAAGTTAAATAGTTAAAAACTCATGTTTGTGTACACTTTGACCAATCTTACTTTGTAGAACCAAGCAAATGGGCTGGAGATTCATCCATAATCTCCACAACAATCATCCACTTCAACCGCTCTTCCTGTCATGCAGACATTACAAATGAGAAACTTATTACGTATAATGGCCCATCATATTTCCCAAGGCTTCTTAAATATACACTTCAATTTAAATATTCAGTATGATCACTAAGCTATGTATTAAGTTTTCTTTACAACAGGGCAGATGTAGCACCTATTTTCCAATTGTGTAGTTCTGTGATCAATGCATTTAACTATGAGTGGAGTGTTGCTGCTGTCCTCATTGTTTTTAACTTCTTTGTAGGGAATCCTTCAAACCTTGATAAGACCTGCACTTTGGAAAATGGCATATATGTAATGATAATGAAAATAAAGATTAACAAACAATAATTAACAGAAGTGGAAGTTGATTTATACTAACCTGTGTCTCATCAGTCAAACAATAATTAACAGAAGTGGAAGTTGATTTATACTAACCTGTGTCTCATCAGTCAAGTGTTCAAGAATGGATTCTAATTTCTTGTGGAAGTCTAGCAGCTCATTCATGTCTTTTGTTTGGAAAAAACTCACGGTAGTTCTCATAGCTGTTAAAGCCTTTGAATATTTCAGAACATCTTCAATTTGTTGAAAGTATGCTGATCTGAGACAAAGAAATTGAATGGTTTTACAAATTTTCTATCTACTCAGATTACTATAATTTTCAATGGAAGAGTCTATGGAAAACATAAATACCTTTTTGTCATATCTGCTACAGCATCAGCCATGCCTTTTCGACCTGCTGTGCTGCTCCCAGCTCCACCCACAGCAGCACAAAAATGAGGTTCTTTATTTTTTGGGTGAGAACTGAAAAGGCCAAAAAAAACAACGATGAAATTCACACATCATAAAGCTAGCTATGGATAGGTGTTCAATAATCAAAAACCAAGATATGAAAGCGCTTTTGGGCAAAAAAATCTAATGAACCATAAAACTTACCCCTTCCATATACATTAATATCAAGGCCAATCTTGAGAAGATCAACAACATTATTCTTCAGATAGTTCAGCAGCGTTCCTCTTCTTCTTAATCGCCCCTAGCCTCACCTTTATGCTCTTTATATCAGATTTGCTGCATCAAAAAGACCAAAAATCAGAACCCAAAACAAAACTTAAAAGAATCAGGAAACCATGCTCTACATAGACTTGGACAGAAACACGAACTGGCTTTAAATTTATCATTAAAAGCCAGTCACAATATATGCTGTGATGAATAACAAAAAGAAAGGGGAGTCTTGTATATGGTGTCAATAACATCTATAGCTCGAAAAGGAAAACATAGTTTCTGGCATTTAGAGGTGTTATTAACTTGGTACAATTATAAATGAAGCCAGAGTTTTTCAGCCAACAACAGACAGCCTTCATTTTTTTTTTCCTTTCACGTAATGTATGCTGTGGTATGCTTAACATGTATCAAAAAAGTGAGAAAATTACCGAGTTGGTTAGTTCTGATGACAAAAACAGATTCAGTGTTTTGAGTATAGCTGCAAATGCACACAGTAAATTTAATTGAAGAAGCACACATCAAAAATTAATCTTTATCAACCAGATAAAAATCCAACAAACTAATGCTTCTCCTCTGTTACTTCATTCAGTAAATACTAAATATTTGTTGAAGTAAGAGGTTCTATCACAAAGCAATCAGTCCAGTTTCTCAATTGGCTATGAATTAAGATCAACTGTCAAATAGAATTTAAAGATAGCAATTTGACCTCTCTACCAGATAGAAAATTGATCGCTAAATCAGTAATATAACATGGATCTGTTAGACCTCCAAATATTGAATAATCACCAAAAATAAATAACAGACGATATTAAAATAAAAAAATAAAAAAAGAAGTCAGATTAACTACCTCTGTTGGCACTCGTACAATAGAAGAAGCAGCACCTCCAATAGCACCTGCAGTCTGATTGATGTCTGAATACCTGTTAAAATAACAATGGCCTGATCTTGTACACTGAAAGTTATACTATTCCCTACTATTACCCATCACTATTACAATGAGAAGTGGATGTTAAGTGACGCAAGATAGTTCTACTACCAAACCATCAGTCTACTTAAGCAATTATTATTACTATTATTACTATACAAACAAAAAATTAATAATACGTGTCTGTGATAGATATTGTAGCTATCTAATAAACCTTCCTCAAATATGATGACACAAAATCATATATGGAAAATTACGTAACATACCAAATGAACTAAAGCACTGAAATTTTATGGGAGTGACTTCAGCAATTTCTGCTTCGTAGGTTCATATACACCAACAAATATAGCAGAAGCCCTGTGAGGAAAAGGAAATCTGTCAACCACATGACATTAAATAAGAAAACTTCAGCAATTAAAAGAATTTTGATAATGGAAATAACTATGCACTCCTCCTGTACTATAGTTTCAATTACAAACCAGACACAATTGATAAACTCCACAGTTTCCATCATGGATAAAATCCATGTGATAAAATTTATATGTCTTCTTTATGGAACCAAGCCCAAAAAGAATTCAAATGTTCCGTGTTTTTTGGTGATAAACAGATTAGCATTAGAGATGTAATAGCCATAGAAATCAAAGTGAGTACATGAGAGCACAAGCATTTACAAATCACAATCTCAACAAAGGCCAAGTTTATCAGTATTCAAAGCTTTGTACTATCCGAGAACAGAAGCCAATATCCATCAAGTGTGTGTACATGTGGTGGGACACCAAATTGGCTCTGAAATTTAATCCTTTTTTTTTCCTTTCTTTGTGAATGTGTTGAATGAGAAACATAAAGAAAGGAGAAAACTCATCGAATTAATTTGGGGGAATAAGGAATTAACACAAGAGAGAAACAACATAAGCTTCCGTTTTGACCAATTTCAAATTTCAGCAATCAATCATTATCCAGGTAAAGAGATTTAGCTCGTTCTAATCGGTGTTATAAATCGATCAAGAATCTTTTATATACCTTTTCCAAAACAAACACAGATTGATTTGCCGTCCCCTCTTTTGTACCTCAGTGTTTCAACTCTGATAAAAAAACATGAATTAGTTTCTAGGAATCGCCAAGTCTAAGTTCACAGACAATTAGTAATCATATACACATCTGAACAGAGAGAAAGCAAAAGGGTACCCCAGAATTCCTAACAAGAGGGCAAACTTTGATCAGTCCCATTGTACAAAGCCAATTCTTCAACAGTTAACAATCTCTGCAAATATCAGCATCATCTAGATTATATATCCAAATATTCCAATGCAAACCAAAGATACATAACAAATCAAATATACGCTATTTGTGTTAGTGCACAAAGCCCAGAAAAGCAAATATCCCATTTGATTTGTTGAAATAAAAGACCAATTCCCTGGAGTAAACCCAAGCCAAATCGAATCTTGGTTTTGATTAGCTCCCAAAACATGAAAAGAAGTGAGCTTTGAGCTTCTGACCTGTTTTGAGAGTGGAGATCGACAAGATATATGCAGTCCACAAAGCGAGAGACAGACAGATCTGATTGATTTCTGGGTATTAGAGTTTAGGGTCTGAGCGACGGATTGAATGTGCAGAAAGAGGAATAAAAATAGGAAAGAGGTGGAGCTGAACTAGCAGATGTCGACTTCGCAGATTGCTATGGTCGACTTCGCAGATTGCTATGGTTGACTTCGTTGTCCGGATTGGATAGAGTGAGCGGGAAATAGCAGATGGAGGAAGCGGGAACGAGAACGATGTTTATGACCCTAAAAACCTAAAAAGCTTTCCCGACATGTTTAATTTTGGCACCAAGATCCCGCCTTTATCCACCCAAAAGTCAAAAAAAAAAAAAGTATAAAATTTCATTTTGCGACCGCACGTTTTACCGTAGTTAAAAGTAGAGAAATTTAGCGACGGAAAGAATATGCCGTAGCAATTTAAGGCACATTTATGCGACGACGACGCTATGCCGTGGCAAATCATTTTTCTCTTTGCGACGCCACTTTTGCCGTAGCAAATTTTTGATCAATGGCGACGGCATTCTAACGCCGACGCTAACTGGTGAAGCTAATTGAATTCTTTTTTGTAGTGTGTGGTCTAGTTGTCTCTCGTCCTCTAATTTTGGCCGAGACAATTTTGAGGCAAACATATCCCCCACTTACAAAGTGAAAACTTATGTCACTAGACTAAATGGTACTGTGCATGAGTTTTATACCGTTAAATAAAGATTTTTTTTAATAAAAAATAACATTTCTGTCCAATTTTCAATATTGATGAGTAATATCTCTCCATCATTTAAATATAGTATAGAAACACTAAAGTACCTGACCAATGAAAATCATAAACAAACTTAATTAGTTGAACAAATATGAAAAATGCATGGACCGTATTTCACTTGCTTGTAAAGGAATTTGTTACAGGTTTCGTCATAAGCTCTTCATACCTCATGGCGTAATTTGTATTAGCTTGATGAAGGATTAGTTCCACGCTATCAGTGGCCGTCTTAAATTATTTGGAACGTTTATGTTTTCTTTACTGCCCTTTATGGTCTTCACTCAAAAGAGTCACAGACAACCCCATTCAATAAGAAGGACGAGATCGAGGGTGGAGGATCCAACCTTCTAACCAAAGTGAACAAAGTAATTAACTAAGATCGACCACCGCAGTTCACATTGCTAGGCTTCATATATATACATCAATACATACAGATTATTATTGGCATGCAAACCTATAAACCCTAAGCAGTAAAGAGAAACGTAAGAGGGGACCAAAGCATGAGCATGGTACGAAACTTCAAAATCATAGAATTTCTAAATACGAGCACCAGCTCTATAAAAGCACGACAATGTTCAGTAAGTTCATCGTAACTGTAATTGATCCCATAGCCTGAGCTAATGAAGCTAGGCTTCCGTAGAAAGTCACCTACCAGCTACCTCTCTCACATGTAATGCCATTCATTTCCTTGTCCATCAAAAGCATAAAGCACAAGGAAAAAGAAGCAGGTTGTGTTAAGTTTATGTTGTCTAACTTGTCTCGCACGCCTCTGCTCTATTCCCAGTCGACGTTTCTCGATCCAGATCGCACAATAAGATCAGTAATAACTCCCCTACTTTATTACACCATAACTTCAACAGTTAATTATAATTATTCTGGGAAAATAAATCTTCCTTTGCACTTAATTATAATTACATCTGTTTTATGGTGCGTAATAGTTTTGAACAAAAGTCAACTATTGCAAGGGCATGCAGCCGCAACACTAAGAGCAATAGGGATAGGCGGAATGATGAGTGCTGCAACTCTGCTGCTACTGGTTAACCTCTATCGTCCTTTCCACATACAAAGATAAGAAAATTGTGGGAAAACGCACGTATAATTGTTCAGTGTTAGGGCACACGTGGCGCATGATTGGCGGTTACAATCAGAGTATTAGGAGGCAAAATCCTGACAGTAGATACACAAAGAAAGCTACTTCTCTTAAAGAGTCCGACATCAGCATAAATTCACATCTCAGACTTGTTCTTCCTTCGCTTCCTTCCTAGATGTGTTTTTTTTTTTATGCGAACTTCCTTCCTAGATGTTGAGAACCGATCAATATATTGTGTACTTTGGTCTTTTTGACATGTATACTTCAAGAGGGCAGAAGACGTACAAATAGAGAAACACTGTAGGTTACACAGTTTTAAATTTGTTTGGAAAATTTCATTATACACCTAATTTCTCTTATACATATTAGATTAAACCCACCTATAAATTTTTTTTAATATACACCTAAACATATTAACAAGGATAAATAATAAAACATTTTTTTTGTTAAAAATTACAGAAGATGTCAAACGATATATTCTGTGTGTGTTTGGTGGGGTGGTAAGGCTTTGGTCTCATATATAAGAGGTCAGGAGTTCGAGCCCCATCAAGGGTGGGAATGGGGTGGGGTTTTAAAAAAAAAAAAAAAAAAAAAAAACCGTCTCCCAAACATCGCTCAGAATATTGATAAACCAAACTCTTGATTGAAATGGTAAAATTTAAACCTAAATAGGTAGTTATGTAATCTCCACATGCAATAGCGTAATCAATATTGCTCTAGAATCCCATGGGTCAATCACGTTCAATCAATACCTAGATTGGAGGTTTCAATATTGTTATTTCTAGAATTATGCGACTTTGTTGTTTTTGTTTTCAAATTTAAATTGGATAGCCGCTGATATAAATTGATCGCACAAGGTCAATCACGTTCAATCAATACCTAGATTGGAGGTTTCAATATTGTTATTTCTAGAATTATGCGACTTTGTTGTTTTTGTTTTCAAATTTAAATTGGATAGCTGCTGATATAAATTGATCGCACAAAGCTTGGTGGGTTGCCTTTGTTTAGCTGCGCATCTCTTTTTTTTTTTTTTTAATAAAGTTGGGCATCTCTTTAATCAGAGAGGTTAAGATTGAAGAGCTCCTTGGTTACTTCCTCGTCAAGAGGTATTTTGCGGTATGCGTTTTGTATTTTAATACCCAAATGCATTTTGTGGTATGTAGTTCATTCACATATTTCATGATATAGATACGTAAATCATTTGCATATTTGTAATACCCAATGGATAGGAAGATACCCAAATTATAGGTATATGAACCATGCATAAATTTTAGGTATTTGAATCATGCACATATCTGTAATACCCATACGATAGGTAAGAATAATTGCTTGTCTAATATGTGCAAGAGAAATACCTAAATGTAACACACTCTGATAATACGCACATATTTGTAATACTCATACTATAGGTATGCGTATCCCAAATGATAGACAAAACCCAAATTTTAGGTATTTGAATCATGCACATATCTGTAATACCCATACGATAGGTAAGAATAATTGCTTGTCTAATATGTGTAAGAAAAATACCTAAATGTAACACACTCTGATAATACGCACATATTTGTAATACTCATACGATAGGTATGCGTATCCCAAATGATAGACGATACCCAAATTTTAGGTATTTGAATCATGCACATATCTGTAATACCCATACGATAGGTAAGAATAATTGCTTGTCTAATATGTGTAAGAGAAATACCTAAATGTAACACACTCTGATAATACGCACATATTTGTAATACTCATACGATAGATATGCGTATCCCAAATGATAGACGATACCCAAATTTTAGGTATTTGAATCATGCACATATGTGTAATACCTATACGATCGATAGGTAAGAATAATTGCTTGTCTAATATGTGTAAGAGAAATACCTAAATGTAACACACTCTGATAATACGCACATATTTGTATTAATATGTGTGTGTGTGTGTGTGTGTCAGGCTTGCTCTGCTAAGGAGGTTCGTTCATTAAGGAACGGATCGAATTCCATATTTTGACCATTTTTCAATCACATATTCATATCTTAATCGTTCAGTTTTTAGGTCGTAATGTATAAATCATCTCTGTAAATTTTCAGCCAAATTGATGATCGTTAAAAACATCCAAAACTGAATTTACAATTATGAACACAAACGGTTCAGGTTGGACAGATTCGGTTCGTTCATTGATTTAATTGAGTTCAATACCTTAACGGTCATCAATTTGGCTGAAAATTTTCAGAAGTGATCTATACATTAGGACCTAAAAACTGAAAGATTAAGATGTGAATATGTGATCGAAAAATTGTCAAAATATGGAAATCCGTTCCTTAGCTAAGGAACGGACCTCCTTAACAGAGCAAATCCATGTATGTGTGTGTATATATATATCACATCAAAAGAGAAGAAATAAAGGACAATTAATCGTTTTAAAGAAGAAGAAAAAAAATCAATAATTAAAGATTGTAATAAATATCAAATTTGATTATAGTGCACACTACTAGAAAAATGGCCTAAGGGGACACATTACATGTGTGCCTATTGATACCTATAGGGACAAATATGTGTCCCCATTGAGCTATAGAGACATATTTCACTTGTGTTCCTATTGCTAAATGGCACACATAAGTTATGAACTTGTGTCCCCAAATAAAAGAGTAGGTCCCATGATTTCTCAAACTACAAATAGAGTACAAATAATGCCTACAAATACTACACACTTCTACAAATACAATACACCAATTGGGGACACTTTCTGCACCTGTGCCCATGGTTTATCTTTTATTTTTTATTTTTTGTCTATTTTTATCTTCTTCTTTTCTTGTTTAACATAACAAATTCAGTGCCCAGGCAAAAAATCAAAAAATCAAACCGAATACACTAAATAAGAGAAGAGAATACATCACAGTCATCACACTGTCAATATAGCTTTTTTATTAAACAATCTCTATGGTTCCAATATCCAGCAATACATAAACAAACCCCAAAACTGTTTCTAGAAGTTCAAGTTACAAATTCCTATCAACTAAGTTATGATCTATATCAATTCCATCATGGCTGCATGCAAGTCATTCTCTGAACTGCAGAAACGATAAAAGAGGAGAATTACAGAACTTGTCAATGTTAGAAGTAATGCTAAATAAGAGGCAACATGCACTGCTATTTCATAAGCCTAAAGTATTGTCTTCAAAGGCAAAATATTTCTAAGTGTTAATAATGAATACCAGTAACAAAAATGATAAGAGACAACCTCAGACAATCTTCAGGCAACATATATTGTTAAATGATGTACATCATCAACAACTTGTATCAAGAAAAATACAGTTAGTCACCCAACAAAAAAAAAAATGAAATGCATTATTTCATTATAGACATTGCTATTCCTCGACCACTCAAAACTGTATGATTTCATATCAAAATCATCATATAAGCTAACAAGCAAATATGTATAGATATGGATATGTATCAAAGGTCATACTCGCGATGTGAAAGGATTGTATTAATCATGCTGAAAAAACATGAAAACACATAAAGAAGCACAGCACATATACAAAGAGCTCATCTAAAGAATAACAAATAACATCTTCAGATAAAAAGCCTTATCAGACAAGACTGAAATGATATTTCAATAAGTAAAAATGCAGCATGAATAATTAGAATAATTAATGCAATACAGGAACAAAACTTGATCCACATCTCCACCAATTACATTACACTCATGATATTAGACTTACATATCGATGTGAATAGCATTCTTCTAGAGCCATGGTTGATGTTTTCTCGAAAACCCTGCTTCTTAAGTGTTAACAAGAAATCCAGATAAGGATGTTAATATTCAGCTTTGAATTATATGAACAGGTACATATCCTTTCCTTATTTGCAGCTTCAATTCTTATAAGCTTTTGAATTCCTGACCATCAATTTTCAAAGATAAAACACTTGTAATCCTAATACTTGCAATCTTAATATGTTCTATTCCAACAAAAACCCAAGAAAAATTTACAAAGAAATATGCAGTTTAACATGTGCTATTAGAAAAAAAAAATTAGGAAACCAATTGTAAACCAACGTCCAATCTACTGCAATCATGGTTCTGCTTGAAGTTAAGTGGCTTCAAATCCCAGATATATCTTGTATGGACAAAGAATGCTCCTAAATTTCGACATCAAAATCAAACTCTGAAACTCTTCAGAACATCTTATGGACTTATAGCTAACCAAATAAATACACTACTGAATTTAAGATTTAAAGTATGAGGATCACCATTAACACCTCCCTAGGCTTAACCAAGAGAAAAGAAATCACCTTGGAACTTGTGAGCAAAACTTACTTGTAGCAGTAATCTACCATAAAGGACACATTTGATATTTTAGCAGCAAGAAGTTATAGTCTTCTATATGCTTTTACAATTTCCTCATCAGTCCAAACACAAACAATCACAAAAGTTTAAGGTTCAAGAAACAATTACAAAACATAGGAAACAATGATTCAGATTATGTCGTTGTCATGAACCCTAGTTCTTCAAAAGCATTACTGAATATGAATCTGATCAAATCACAAACATAAATGAGAAAAGAAACCAGTTCAACAACTGATATGCCTCAAACTTAAGACAGAGAAACTTGTTGACAACCTAATCTGAATCATAAAACACATTACCAAAGCTTTATTCAACATTCAAATTTCATTGCATTGAACTCACATTTCAAATTCACAATAGTATTGAAAACACAAATATCCATCCAAAACCATTTCCAAACCTCATAGGAAACAATGTATGAATTGACAATTGATAATAGAACCCAAATTTGGAGCTAAAATAAGTATTTCACTTGGACAAGTCCAATTATATATGAACAAGGCAACTATTACTTTCAGTGAACTACCTCAAAGAAACACTGATAAACTTAAATATAGAGCTGGTGGGCACAAAGAAGAGATATCAAACTTTCGAAGAACTGAAGCAAAAGTTTGCACTGAAATGTCCCAAACTCTCAATTCTAATTCTAAATTTTCATCAATAATTCAAACCCAGTAAACCCATTAAACATGAGAATTAATTTTACTCAATTGAAAACCCTAAAATCACCAATTACTCATTTCAATGCACAAACTACCTACCCTTGACAATTAAACTGAAACCCAGACCTTCAATTTCACACAAACACTAATTGAGGAAGAGATTGAAGTACCTAAAGTGGTCGATGGCGCCGGAGCAGTCTCTTTCATTCTTAACCATAGCCATTGCCCGGCACCAAATACCCTATCGAAACGCTTTGACAAACCAAAAGAACAGAGTGGGACAGTGATTCGATAAAGATATGGCAAATCGAGACACTTTGGGGCCATATGGGTGTTCTAGTTTCAAAAGAAATTGATAGAGCGAGAGAGGGCAACTACCATCGGTGGTGATACAAAAATTTGGAGGAGGAGTCATGGTGGCCGCCGCCGGGACTACCGTCGGTCTTTGCTGGAGAGGGTAGCGGCAGATCTGAGATATTGAGAGAGAGAGAGAGAGAGAGAGAGAGAGAGAGAGAGAGAGAGAGAGAGAGAGAGAGAGAGAGAGAGAGAGAGAGAGAGAGAGAGAGAGAGAGAGAGAGAGAGAGAGAGAGAGAGTGGGTGAATTGTGTGCGCGTGTATGTGATATGAAATTAGGTATACAAGGACGTATTCGCAGGCTTTCTAGAAAAACAAAGGATGTATTCGTATGAAGTGGTCTGCATTGTGGGAATGGGGACACTTATGAGTCTTATGTGTGCCTTAATTTTTCAATAGGCACACATGAACACATTTGTGCCTTTTTATCAGTTTTGGGGACACATAGCTCATCTGTGCCCAACATATGTGTCCCCTTAGCCCTGTTTTCTAGTAGTGGCACCATCCTTATATTTTGTTTATAAGCATTTAACTTCATCATAATTTTTTATTCTACGAATTGAACTATTGAAGGTAACACAGGTAGAATATAATTGGGTTATTGTTGCAGACTTGCAGCCAGCATGCATGTACATGACAGAGGGATTATGATGTTTAATTATTTGTAAGGTTTGATCTCTGATGTACTGGTATTCATTGAAACATTTATTTGTTGGCCGAAGAAACAGAAAATTAACGTTTTCCCTTTGTTTTTCTCCTAAGAGCATCTTTAGCAATGCTAACCATTTTAGAGTTAAATTTTAGCCAAAGTAGCTAAAAAATCATTTTAGCTAGCCACTTTAGAAATACGTCTGCATCAGTACTCTCTATTTTAGCTAGTTTTGAATTTATATAATTTTTCAAATGAAGATTAAATAGTTTAAATATATTTATAAATTACATAAAATAACTTAAAATGAATGTTTTAAATTATAGAGAGCCTCATCTCGCTCTCTATATTTAGGAGCGAGATAGCTAAAAGTTAAAATGGAGAGCCACTTAGGAGTCTAGTGCAGCTGCTAAAATAGGTCAAAAGCTAAACATCCTCTTCAAAATAACTAAGGAGTCAAAATAGAGAGTCCGCTAAAGATGCTCTATCATAGGATAGATGATAACTAAAATGATGAATTTCACATTTTTGCTGCTAGCAACTATAGGCTAACACGCATATGCTCCCTCGTAAATCTTGGAGTTTTTTTTTTTTTATCTGAAAAGAAAATTTTCATTGATAATTGGATAAACTTACAAATTAAATAGATCAAATGGGTCCAGTACTATTTGGTCTAGTGACATAGTCTCTCCCAAAAGGATTCATCGGTTGGGTAATAAAGGTTTTAAAAAGTCCATCATCTATATGAAGCACCAGATAATATCTCCCCTGTTATTCTCCCAACTACACCAAAGTCCATACTATCTACTTCTCTGGGATGTCTGATATGGATCGAAACCCAGTATGACAAGTTCAGAAGGTGTCTTAAGAATTATCGATGCACATTTGTTATAAGAAACCTCCAAATTAAATCAATTTGTCAGCATCTCGATCTTCTTCTAGTGATTTGTTACGAAAAAAAAACACAATGGTTGTTTATCAGCAACTTAATTTATCTTATAGCTATAATATTATTGCATAATATTAATTTAGAAGCCTTAACATCGAAATATGAAAAGAAAAGAAAAAAGTTCATACCAATACAAACATGTATTTAAACTCTCACTTATTTACTTACATTCGGTCGGTCGTTTAAATATATAAATTAACGCTACAAAACTCTCTTCATCTAGTATAATAATTTCCCTTTTTTTCTGTTTTAATAGGAAAAATAGCCAATAATTATTAGTCAGTTGCTGTGTTGCCGTTCATGCATGCATGGATATATAGATGAGATTCAAATTTGCTTAGCACTTTTATTTTATGGTGATATCACCATTCTATTAAAACTTGCCACATCATAAAGAATTAATTTAATACTTAAAATATTTTGTTTTAATAAAACATCATAATTAACTATAATTATATTTTATAACACTAAATAGTTTTATATTGAGTGATCTTATCGCCTACTTTGCTGGTCAGCAAATTTGAATCCTATATAGATATCCTCTCATTCCACGCGTTGTCCCTCTCTCTCTCTCTCTCTCTCTCTCTCTGTCTCTGTCTCTGCAGACCATCTGCAATTTTCAGACGTTTTGACATTCTGTAAAGGCGTAGGCTAGAGCCTAAATGAACCCTCGGAATTTCCAGATAATGAAAAGAAAGTTAGTACGTAAAGTCGTAAACAAACAAAAGTAGGTTTATAGTTTCAAGGAGAAGTAGTCACTTTGAAAGCAGGACAGAAGAAATTGATGCTTGTCTCTTCCAAAGATCTCATGTCCAGTTAACCAAACCAAAGGCCAAAGCTAAGTTTTGTAGCCTTTAAGAAAACTAAACCATTTTTTTTTTTTTTGTCAAACAACAAACTTTCATCAAAGAAAGAAATAAAGTGCATAGACCCATGCCAAACATGAGCAAGAACAAACAGTGTATCAAACAAAACACCACAAAACAAAAACAACAGAGCCTATCCTGGCCGCAAGACCGACATCAGAGGCACCACAATCTTGCGGCGCCAAAACAATACAGTAGGTCCAAGTGTCCAACCAAACCAAACACCAAGACAAGCCAAAAGAACCAAAAACCAACTCCAAGAGATAACATAATCATCCCCTTGATTGTCATCGAGCAATCGAAAGTAAAAAACTACCAAAAAGTAACCAAGAACTACGGAGGAACAGTTGAGCAGATACGAAACGTAACCGCTGTAAGAAAATATGTGGAACACCACTGAGGGTGATAATGGTTGAGGATGAAGTTGAATCGCCAGAGTCGATAAAGTAATGAGGCATATGCTGAGGTGTACGTGTATCTAGTACTTTAAACAGAAAAGAGATTAAGAGGATGGAGAAAACGCAAAGTAAAGAAGGTGGAGGAGAAGGTGGAGGAGGAGGAGGAGAAGGAGGAGGAAAGGTGGATAGTGGTGGCAAACAAAAAGTGGGCGGCAGAAATGGAGGTTATACGCTAGGAAGACCAGAACATAACACAACAGAACTAACAGAAAAGAAAATTACCGTAAAAAGAGGCACAGAGCCTCAGACCTGGGACAGAGATTAAAGATTTAAAGCCACCTACTCTCAAGGTAAGGAAAAAAAAAAACTTAAATCTTATGTTTGGGTCTCATGAAATTATAAAGTCATGCCTAGCCTTCTTTTCTTCTTCTATTTCTCGTGTTGCAATTTAAGAAAATAAACATTTCTAAACAATTTAGCTGTAATTCTTAGGTCTCCTTTGGAACCAAAAATAAATTCTTGAGTAGGTTATGCCGTTATATGTTAGATTTCAAAATAATTGGATCTCACTTAAGGATGGCAAGATTCCTCGTTGGGGCTGGTCTCTGTTGGATCCCAAACCCTAGTGGGGAGAAATTTGGGGACAATTAGGGAATGGGGATGCAATTTAAGAAAATCCAGTTGAAATTTTGGGTCTCATGAAATTTATAAAGCCATGCTTAGCCTTCTCTTCTTCTCGTCATCCTCATGTTATAATTTAAGAAAATAAACATGTTCTAAACAATTTACTTGTGATTCTTAGCCTCTTAGGTCTCATTTGAAATCGAAAATATATTCTTGAGTAAGTTATGCCGTTAATTGTTAGATTTCAAATTAACTGGATCTATAACCATCACATCTAGGGTTGGCAAAAATTATCATCGGGGCGGGCCTCCACTGGATCCTCAACTCTAATGGGGGAGGTATTTGGGGAGAATTGGGGAATGGGATGTAAAGTCCCCGATCTCTATATTTCAAAAATAGGGGATGGGGCGGGAATGGTATTGTGATCCCATCACTAAACCCGCCCCAACAATACTCTTTTTAATTCCAGAATATATATTTTTGTGTCTATATTTTATTTTGTGGTTTAACTTTATGTTAAAACACACACACACACACACGTTTCCACTCAGGCTAGAATGGTACATTACATGCATCTCCACTGCTAGAGCAGATAAGATACATAGTTATATGTAGGACAGTACCACTCATTCGACATCAAATCTCACTTATTTAAGCAAGCGGACAAGCTATGAAATAAATCTCACAACAAGTAGACAAAGTTTAAAAGAACAAAACTGATTAAATTTTATCCCTTGTCCTTGGTGTTAGGGTGAGGAGACTTAGCTGGATACGTCAATCTTAAAGGTTGCATTCATATTCTTGTTCTTTGCTCCCAAAGATCTACCATGCTTTTTCTTTGCTTCCTTCTTGTCTAAAGGTTCATGATTGTTTTGCACCACTGTGCCTTTTGGCGTCTCAACCAAACTAGGAGACACTGCAGTAATGGTGTATAATATGTATTTGCTTTTCAGTCGCAAAAGAATCTATGGGTTTAAGATTTAAGTTTTCTGGGTTTACACCCAGAAATCATAAATGAGTCAACTCTTGGGGCCAGAAGGTATTAGATAAGGGTTTGTGATAAAAACTCAATTCTACATTATGTAGATAATGGCATACGGAATGACAGGGTTATTGACATCGTATACTAATAGTTGGTCGGGGTTCTAAGTTCATGTACTAAAATTTACGCTTTGTAACTTTATGTATAGAAATTCATAGTGAGTCTCTTTTCAGGTACAATTACTAAATTTTTTCCAAAAAAATTAATCTGCAACAAACAGTACTAGTTTCAAACTAAGGCCCCGATTGGGATTGCTTCGCTTTTAAAAAAAATCAGATTTTGTTCAAAATTTTAGATTTTATTGTGTTTGGTAAATAAATAAAAAGCAGCTTTAATTGAAAGTTATAGGTCACTGGCAGCAGATTTTAGAAGCAGCCTAGATGTTGCTTTTAGAAGCTGTTGTGTGTTCCACTCTGCAGTTGTTTTATGTACTGACAGCACTTTTAAAAATATTATTTACCAAACACGAAACTGTTTTAATTCACAGCTGATTATTCTCACAACACAGAGGTAATAATTTTTTTTAAAAGTCACAGGAATCCAAATTAGCCATAATAATACAAAATTAATCAGAACCGGCCGGCAATAATAATGATAATAAAGACTCCATAATCCAGAGAGAGATCGTACCATGTGTTGCACATGATACTAATTAGTAGTGGTACTCATGAACAGTGTAGAAACATTCAATGAGCCAACAGGCAATGTACGTACAGATACATGGTAAGTAATATGTAGGTATAGATAGCTATGGTGATTTAGAGTGCTAGGGTTTGCCTGGGCATATTTGGATCTGGAAGAGATAAGGCGTTGAAAGACGGGGAAATGATAGAACCAATTCATTCTGGATCAGGTAATGGCCCGGAGGCCGTTACGGTTTGGAATGTTTACCGTAACATAATTCCAAACTCTAAGTCTTAGCGGTAACATAATTGCTTTTTTGGTTTAAATTTCCATCTCTTGGAAATTTAAACAAGCTACGTACAGTAGTAATCTTTTCCACTGGTGACTGACTTCCAATGTAATAATTTAACTCTATAGGAAATTAACAACCAATTTCAGAATTGTTACTGCACTGATACTTCTTTCTTTCGGTGAATTTACTGCACTGTTACTTGGCTTTGCATAGTTTGATCGAATGCAGAAATTAAAAGTTGATAAGTAGATACATCAGCTGCCACATTACAAATTTATAATATCAAAAATTTAATTGAGATTGTTTAATCATACACATATATACACGAAAATTATACCATGCTCACCCTATTAGCAGCAGAGAGGACTTTTAGCTAGTATACACTAGAATCATGATCGATCTGCTAGAGAGGAATTAGATCGGTTTGGGATTGCTACTGAAAAAGTGACTACAAATATCAAGAATTGAGATCAATTAATAAGTGTTGGATTACTTGCAATGTCGATGTATAGAAAAATTTTTACTAATTTTATATTTATTTTATTCTTCTATTTAATAACATATTTACTTATTTGAATTTTTTTTAAAAATAAGAAAATTAATTTCAAAACATGTTCTGTAAGAGTGTGTTTGGATGAGGGAAAAAATGATGGAATTTAATTAAAAGTGAGGATTTCGTAATTCCTAATAGCCAATTCCCTTGTTTGGCATTATCTGATCGGAAATTTTGAATTTCTTTGTGGAAGAAAACGAAGGAATTCATTATTTAAATTCTCCACTTCAATTTCCACCAAAATAGGTGTCATTTACGAATTCCTTTGCAGTATTCAATTTTCATTTCCAATTTTTTAAAAACTTTCTTAATTTATTACACATTTTAAATCCTAAATAGATACAACCAAACAACAGAAATTGCAATTAATGGAATTTTAGATTGATGGAGTTAAAGATTCCATCATTTATAAATTCCTATGGATTTCATAATTTTCTCATCCAAACGCACCCTAAGAGGCTTGGGGGCTGGGCGTTTGCTCAATTATTACCCAGTATGTATCTGCTTGCAGTATCACTCGAGTCTATCTATTTGAATAAATATATATATATATATAGAGGAAGGTTCTGAAAGAGGACGTCCGCAACCCAGAAAAAGTGTGGACGTCCCTCCTCCAGCGTTAAGAAGGTGGCGACGGCTGTGCTGCAGTTGCCGGACGACCCCCTGGACATCCCGGACGGCATCACCATCCAAGCGAAGGCTCAGCTGATTGGATTCTCAGCGATGCGCGGCGAGCTCGCCGGAAACCATGGAAGCTCATCGAGCTCCACTTCGAACCCTTCGTCGTTGAGTCCAGCCGCTTCTGAACTGCTCCACATCGTGGCCTAGTTCCGTCCGGCAACAGAAGCGCCGCCGTCGAAGCTTGATCGAGCCCGGAGGTGGGACGTCCGCACTTTTTCTGGGTTGCGGACGTCCTCTTCAGAACATTCCTCTATATATATATATATATTTCAAAACATGTTTGTCAAGTTGAGCCAAGACAAGCTTTTGCTTAACCAAAAGTATCCTCTTAGTTGGTCTATGCTTTGTTCCCATCTCTTCAAAGAAAGAACCGCATTTCTCATGTGTTTAGTTACATGAATGAGAATTATAATAAAAGTGGATCTCACCACAAAATTAGGAAATTATTTCTTAACAACTCAGAGTTCATATGGGGGATGTTGGGTCTAGGAAGTAGGAACCAATTCCTCTTAAATGTACTTTGCCTACCAAAAATATCCTTATAATTTTACAATAATTTCACAAAAAATCTCATACTATTGGTAAGGGTTTTAAAGTAATCAAAATAGATTTAATTCCAATTCGTAAATATTATGTTACAATGCCAATTGAAATTAGCTTTGTTTCTATTGTAATTTTATATAATTAATAAACAATGTTACGAGAATTATTCATTTCAATACTAATTTTTTTTTCTCTAATTGAATTTATTTGCAAAGTATGAATTTCTTCATTAAAAATAAGTAAACATCCCATGAATGTATTCCCTTCAATTTTTGTGGCGCGTTTGCTTCAACCGTCGATGATCAACGCAGTCCGTGATAACATTCATGGTTTATTGAAAACGAAAAACAAAGAAAACAAGGAGAAGAAAACGAAGAAGAAAGCAGAGAGAAATTTGAGACTACATTGTTACTAAGATGATCTCCAATTACAGATTTACATGGACTTATATATCAGCTTTTATGCTACCAAAATTACCAAAATACCCTAATATACTCCTAACATCCCCCCTCAACCATAGGCTTAGGTACAAGCATATGGTTGGAGAAAATGTAAAAAGTAAAACCCCATAACCAAATGATGGAGGAACTGGTGCCTGTGCTTCAGAACAAGGATGGTAAGTAACTCCAAAAACAAGGGAATCAAGGGCAGCAAATGCCCAAAACATGACATGCCACTTTTGATCTGAGAATACTATGCTTGGAGTGACAACAACTTCAAAGAAGACTCAGGAACCAATTAGAAAACCAACTTCACCCTAATCAAAAGAGAAATTCCAGAGCCAAGACCATATCCCTTTAACGAGATGACAAAAGAAAGATGATATGCCAGCCACTTGTACTCACAAGCTTCTATCAATGTAGGGTATAGCTCCCACCCATGCCAGGGTGCAATATCGGCCTTGATATTGTAAACAACTCTTTGAATCAGTTACTTTTTTTAAATCAGGCCCTTATCATTCTTCTACGAACAGTGTCAATTGGGTAGGAAGCAAGACCAGCACCATTGGTGACAACCCATCCAAGAGCAAAGCTAGCAAAGAAACTATTCTGCAAACCTCCATCAGATTTCAGTGTCTTCTTGTAGACATCAATCAGACCATTGAATTATCTCTCTCCTCCCTTCTTTGCAGCCTTAGATCCATTAGTAAATTGGGTACGGGCATAATCCAAAGAGTAGACAAAGAAAGAGAAGAAACACCAACTGCACCTCCTGAGGCCAAGTTACCAGCAAATTACTTCAAATAACCAAGTTATATATTATGAAGCATAGACACCTTTGTCACCTCTTGCAAGCCATAGACAAACAAAGCAGATATTCAAGTTATTTACTGCAGCTATTGTCTTCCAAAATGAAAACCAAGAGTAGAACAACCACATTGCTGAAGGCAGTGAACACTGTAATCCTCGTCTTCAAAGCCTGGTGCATAACAAACCCACAATTCTTCAACATGACTCTATTCACATCATATAATTTGGCCTCCAACTCTTCTGCATTACCCCAACATATACTGCATAAATTTCTAAGCTGTCGCCTAATGTGTTTCCATCCACTACCCAATTTGGATTATGACTCACTGCAAGAATTTCTTTTAAGAGAACAAGACATCATTAAAGTTTTGTTATACGGAGGACAGGAAACCTCCAAAGTTATGTTATACCACAAAGATTATGTCATACGGAGGACAGGACACCTCCAAAAGTTATGTTATACAAAAGCCATCTCCAAAATTTTGTTATACGGAGGACAACACACCTCCAAGGTTTTTGTTTTGTTTCATAGCCCGTAAGTCAATATACTTAGCAGTAGGAAAAACACTAAACAACAGCATATCAGCCTTATGACACCAAAATATTGATCACTTAGCAGTATAATGTGGCAAGAGTACAGGCTGATGAGACAATTTCGAATCGCTAAGAAGAGCACAGGATATTATAGGAAGCAGCATAACAGAGAACTAGACATCTTCCTCCTCAAATTTACCATATCAGAGCCTAGTGATATGAGAACCTCCCAGCCATATATATAACACCAAAGTTTGATTTGCAGTTTTGAACATAAAGCTCAATCATCCAAAATACAAGATAATAGAGAACTCTCAAATATCCATATTCATCATCATCTTCAGCACACAACTCTCACCGAATAACCAGATAGCAACAGTTATGATTACATGACAGTCAATTCCATCAATTTGTCCATATCAACACAGGAATAACACCATGAGTAGAAAATCATATCCACTAAGTGCAGTGCAAACGATTTAGAATTACCGAATTCCATCGAGACTTAGATGAAAGAATGCACGCCAGGTATTCGACGAAATGTTAATTGAGATGAGAGAGTGATTTTGTATTACCGAGTGAATAACCGAAGCAATCTCAATTCAATCATAGCGAAAAGGCAAGTCCCCGGTGTCCGATGAGTGAACCAAGCACATACTGGACTCCCGACGAAGCAAACTGGATGCAAACGGTACACACTACAGTAATAAAACTTCGAATCATAGATAACGGATAATGAGAGCTCGTGCTTTGAGCGAGAATCCAATGCAGAAGCTTCAAGAATCAGGTGAAATTGAATTTTGGGGGTTAGGGTTTGAAATTGGGAATACACCGAATTGAAATCTAATGAAGCTGATAAAAGCGGAAGCTAGAGGTAGAACGAAAGCATCTACAAGCATGAAAAAGTCCATAGGATCAAGAGCCGTGGCTCTGATACCATGATAACATTCATGGTTTATTGAAATGAAAAACAAAGAAAACAAGGAGAAGAAAATGAAGAAGAAAGCAGAGAGAAATTTGAGACTACATTGTTACTAAGATGATCTCCAATTACAGTTTTACATGGACTTATATATCAATTTTTCTGATACCAAAATTACCAAAATACCCTAATATACTCCTAACAGTCCGATGATCCTTCCTCTCCATCTCTCCTCCCCCGACGACGCTCGCCACCACCGGCGAGCCTTTGACGGTCGGCGTCTCCAGAGGTCGGAGCCAAACGCGCACATGAGGCTCCACAATGATCTCCTTACCAATGGGTTTGACTCTCTCTTCTCATCCACTATGCGCACTCGTCGAACTAAGCAGACTCATGCCACATGTGTTTATGATGCATAGGTGCATAGCAGACAAAGCCATAATTCCTCTTTTGTTATTCTTAATAATGGATTTATAGTTTCCTTTTTTCCTTCTCTTTTTTCTCAAGGTACTATACAATTAATATCTGGAATTTCACGTTGATACAGTGGACGCTATTTATTTTTCTTGGGTAAATAACGACAGTGCAATGAATATCATTTTATAATGAAGCCTGGCCGGGGAGTAGAAGTGCATTGAATCATGTTCTGCTACGACATGCAGGACATGCATGAAATGAGTTGCATTTCTAAGACATTCATTCCCTTCTCGCAACCCCTTCAGAAATACAGAATAAATATTTCTCGCAACCCCATTAATGGATGTTCCGTATATATTATATACACACTTATTGATATATATATATATTAATAAATGTAGAGTCATAAAGTCTCTGGGTTTTTCATTTGCCATCCTTCTGTGAAAAGCTGGTTTTCTCTTCGTCGATGTGATTCTATTGCCTCCCTCTGACAGTGGGGGATCTTCTTGTCGTTAAAATCTTGGCTGCTCAATGCCTCAATCTTCTGGTTTGCACCGGCGTCTCCCATCGTTCTCAAAACCCTCCCTCCCTGTAATTAATTAAAGCCTTCACTTCACCGTCGTTTACTCTCCCTGTCTCAGATATGGGTATTAAATCTGATCCTCTGGGGTCAGTTTTCTCATTATAGCCAAAACAAACACTGGATGCTCGTTTAATGAAGTGACCTTCTAAAACAGACAAGGGGAGCCATATATGCACAGCCCCCACCGCTACAGAGTTCCTTGTGCATGAAGATCGATATTGAGTCTTTGATATGATAGCTTCATTGAATAATGAATATCAATGTTTCTTCGCAGATACGTAAATATATTATTGACCGGTGGTTTGATATGAACTGTGTGGACATGGATAATTGGATATGTTCATCTCTGGTGATTTAATATACTTTTCTTTATTGATAACATGGGGAGGAGTAATTTTATTAATATATCTTTAATTTCTTAATATACACTGGCCTTCTTCATAAATGAAATAAAACATTTATTACAGAGAAAAAATAGTGAGAGAGAAAAGTAGGATTGTGTGATAATTTTTTTTTAATTTTTATAATGAAAATTCATTTTATAATTGTCATATTTACCCTTGTAATTTAATTTATTTTTAAAAAAAATTAATCTTTTAGGATTAAATCTGTTAAAATTTTTAATTTTGGCTAACAAATTCACTTATCTTTATAATAGTATAGATTCCTTAATTATTTTTTGGTCATTTTTGCATCAATTTTCCTCTTTTACCCTTCTCTCTTTCTCTGTCCAACGGCGCCAAGCTTTCTTTTGTCAACTTTTCTCCCTTCTCTTCTTCTTTCTTCTTATACCACACCACAACCGTACAAGTCCACAACATCATCTAGATCTAGCGTCATTATTAATTATTAAATTGAAGATCATGAAGAGTACTCAACATGTCAATACAAATACTTGGAAGAAAAATTATACGACATCCAACAATCAGTGTTATACTACTCTCAAATTCTCACGCCTTTTTTCTTCATTGATTCGCACAATTGTGACTGCAACTAAAGCAACAAATCCGAAGGCAGTGGTGCCATAAACAAGACATTGTTGACATTGGGAGGGCTCCTAGTTGAAGAGAAACAAGGCCACAGGCCAGCGCTCTTGCTTTACAGGGAAAGCTTTGATGATGTTTTCGAGCTTTACTAGTTTGATGAGTGAGTTCAATTGTTTGTTAAATTAAGTAGTAAATTGGCCAAGAGGATCATGAGCAAATATTTCATTGATATCTTGCCGTTGAGTTGTTAAAGACCTCTCCTCTTCGAGTTCCATCTTGATCTTTTATGTTTCTTCTTTTGAGATGAGGAAAGGGTACGTAGAAAAGGAATTTAAAATTTTACAAAAATGTGGCATGTGTATAATACATTTGGGATGTGAAAATAAAATTTCCCTACAGAGAGTTTGATATAGAATATAGGGAGAATTCCACAAATGGTCACTCAACTATGATTCATTCGACACTTTGGTTACTCAAGTTTCAAATATATCACTTTGGTCACTCAACTATTACACTGTCAATCACTTTAGTCACTTTGTTAATTTTTTTCATTAAAAAAAATACTCCTTAGGTGACTAAAGTGATTGACAATGTAATAGTTGAGTGACTAAAGTGATATATTTGAAACTTGAGTGACCAAAGTGTCGAATGAGTCATAGTTGAGTGACCATTTGTGAAATTTTTACTCAGTGCTAAGGTCAACTATATTGTGGATTGTATATATTTATCATTTGTTAATTGTAATAAAATCTGCCTTCTAAATCTCTATAGCTTTGTAGGTGGTTGGTTGTCTTCTAGGTGGTGGTGGTGTCTTCTTGAAGTGGGATGGCGGGGTTCGTGGCAAGTTGTGGCGGCGGAGATTCACGGGGAGGTGTGGTGGCAGCGTGCGACATTTTTGCACAGGATATGGAGACTGGAATGAGGCTGAGCTGTTGTTTGGGTCTAGGGTTTAGCTGTCCTCTGGGCCTTGGATTGCTAATTGTTTTTTTATTTTTAATAATTTCCTACTTGTATAGAGAGCTATGCTTGTTAGTTCTTAGTGAGCGTCAATAAGTTTTGGTTACTTTATCTATTTGCTATGTTGTAGTGTTATCATAGTTTATAAATAGACCTACTTTTCATAAGTGAGCGTCTACTAATCAATGTGTGGACCTAATTTCTTATATGTCCATAAACGGCATAGAAAGAATATTCAATGATCATTCTAGTATGAGTTGAATAAAAAATAGAAAATAGATATATTTTTATTTTTTTTAAGTAGCACTTCTCGATAGTATAACACAAACTTTTGTACATTTAAAATTATATTTATTGGTTACCAAATAAACATGTCAAATAAAGATCTTATACTAATTGGTTACCATATCTCTCTCTCTCAAACCCTAGCCGCGCCATCTCTTATTCGAATCCACGAGTATGGAGTAGGCACATTTTTCTGCCCTCATCTTGGTGATCAACCTTATTTGCGTGCCCTTCAAGATCTCCTCACAGCATCATGCTTGGGACTTCGGCTTTTGTTCCTGTTTTTGGTCATGACCGGCTTTGTCCATCACCATCATAAATCATGGCCTGCGACTTTGAGTCTCATCCATTCACTCTCTTCCATGACCGTCGTTTATGGAGTCATTGGTGCCATTTTTTGGCTTTTTATTATTTTATTTTATTTTTGAAATTGGCCATTTTTTAGTTTGGGGGTTCTAGTTGGACCTCCAAATTTGATATTTGGACCTCCATCTTTTTTCAATTATTAGTAGACTTTGTCAACTCATATGAAAAAATAAGAGAAAAATTCAGTTACCGTCCCCAAACTATGCTGCCAAGGCCAATTTGATACCCGAACTCTCAAAAGTATCAATGTGGTACCCAAAGACTTAAATTGGCATCAACGTGATACTTCCTTCCAAAATTTCTGACGGCACCGTCTGTTTGCTGACGTGGCAAGCACCTGGAGACAAAAAGAAAGTTAAATGACTAATTTACCCTTTTGTTTTTGTTAATTCATTTTTTTTTCTTTTCATTTCTTCTTCTTCTTCTTTTTCTTTTTCTTCTTCTGCTGGGATTTTGTTCTAGCAACCTCCGAAGCAAGCTTCGCCACCACATTTCCTTACTGTGACGACGTCATCAGCCACCAGCCACCAACCACCCACCCCAAAATGAATTCCGATTTCGGCCTCGAACTCGAGCTTGGCCCCGACGACAGTTACCACCCCTAATCCCAATCTGAGCCCCGACGGCCTTGAAAACCCCAATCCCAATTAGTGGGCGGTGAGTTTTCGATTCGAAAAAGGCGAAAGATTTGCAGGTCCATGAGGTCGCATTTGGCTTCCAGAGTTTGGGATCTGAGCCGAGAGCAAGGCAACAAGCTTCTCCATTTGTGCCAATCTTGATGAACCCTTAGCTTCAAAACTGGGTAATCAAGCTCTTGCCCAGTAGTCTCGAAAAACAGAGACTGATGCCCAGACCCATTTTCCTCCGACAAAATCGTACCGACCCACCACCCATCAAGATTGTAAGCATCGATCCTATTACCCACATGAAACACAGAATTAACCTCCCTGATTTTCGGCGGCAGTGGCTGGACCTCCGCCGCCTTGACGCTCTTTTTGAGCGACACAGAGTCGTTGAACTCCTCCACGAGGCTGTTGTACTAGATCACATGGTGCCCATGTTTGTGACGACGGTGGCCTCGTAATACGAGCCTAGAAAGCCTTCGATTTTGCTACAAACTTCGACCTGGTCGCCTCTTTGGAACGAAAAGTGAGCCATTTGCGGAATCGGAAGGAAGTAATTGAAATTGGAGAGAGTGAAATAGCAAATTTTTGGTCTGTTTGTTCCACTAGGAATTAGGGGAGAGTGGGAGACCTAGTTTTCTAATTTCTATCTCTGGATTTTCTGCTAGAACAATAATTTGATTGGGTTTCAATGTCGAAGAATGAGAGTTGCTGAGGGTTGTGAAGAAGAAGAAGAAGAAGAAGAGGAGAGAGAATGACGGAGAGAGAGAGGGAGCCATCTCTCGATTCAAGTGTTCATGCTCCTTTTTTTTTTTTTTAATTAGTTGATAATGAAAGACTATTTTACCCTTGATAAAAATATCACACGCGTGGCACATGCTTGCCACGTCAGCAAACAAACGGCGCTGTCAGAAATTTTGGACGGAAGTATCACGTTGATGTCAATTTAAGTCTTTAGGTATCACATTGATACTTTTGAGAGTTCGGGTATCAAATTGGCCTTGACAGCATAGTTTAGGGACGGTAGTTGAATTTTTCTCAAAAAATAAATAAGGACAAAGAAAGAAAGAAAAAAAAAAACAAATACTCTTCTTACCTCCCATATTAGTATAAAAAAATTCCTTATATTACTTATATAACTTTATAATTTAATAATAAAAATAATTAATTTCTATACATGGCCCCATTATTTAATAAAAAATTAAATTTAAAATAATCTAATTTAGAATTTTCTTAAATTAAATCTATTAAATAATTTGGTGTAGTTATTAACTTATTAGAGAACCAAAGTCTTTTCTAGAACCAACTATATTGCAAAACAAACACAAAAACTATGATGTGGATTAACAGAAAAATCTTTGTAATTGTCCACTTGTTCAGCCCCTCCAAGAATCACTTTCTAATTCCTCATTGAAAGTACACCAAAAATGTAGGCAGCTCACTCACAAAATTCTTTGTCATTGAATTGATAGAGATAAAAAAATAAAAATAAAAATAAAAATAAAACATTGAACTTATAGAGATAAAAAAAAAACAATAAATTGTTGAAGATACATATTTAATTACTTAAGGGTGTTTTGGTAAAATTATAGAGGTGTACTTAGCTTTTTAAGTATTCAAAAAAGTGAATTGGAGGTTTAATAAGTAGAAGAGGTTCAAATATCTGAATTGACACCCATCTTCCTTTAAATCTTTTTTATATTTTGATCTTTTTTTTGTACATTTTGTACCTTTTTTTTTTTTGACAAAGTAATAGAGATTTCATTTAATCCCAAAGCCAGAACGGCACTTACAGATAATCCCCATATGCTTGTACCCTACATTAGTGGTCAAACAGGTAAGGGAAAATGTGTATCATCCACTAGTACATTCTCGCTCAATAACCAAGAGCCTACACAACTATAAATCTCAGCTTTCACTAAGAAAACTACTTTGAATCTCCTTTCGTCAATGCACTCAATTGTGGTACTTCGGGAGATTCATTAACTTGGTGTAAAAATAAGCAATAACAATGTAGACTAGAGCTCACTAATATAAGCAAGCTTAAATTGGGCCGAAACCCACTACCTTCCCCAAACAAAAGGGAGTTATTGGAATTAAAACTAAAACCTTAAAAAAAAAAAACCCTAAAACTTTGCCCAGAAGCCCAAAAACACAACAATCTGGCATGGCCCAACCCGGCCCCTGCCGCATCGTGTAGCATCGTCGAGGCACCTCGCTGGCCACCACCGTCGCTACGGATCGAAGGCATCCCCAGAGATCTTGACTTACCTCAACGCCGCCTCCAAAGAGTTTGATGCATCGCTGCAACCAAAACCCACCCGGAACCCCAACATCTCAATCCGCTGTTTACCTCTGCGATACCGTCACGTAGCCACAGCCGCCGTCTGGTAACCAGCCCATGTAGCCGGACACCGACCCATGAGGCGATGCTTACGATCCCAACCACCTCAGCACTACAGCGAAACCAGAGCCGGTGCTGATAGCCATCACTGTCCCACCTCCAAGCAAAGTCTCCCTAAGACCTTAAGACAATGCCTATAATCACCTCCCGTCCGGCAGCAGTCCCCACATCATCGCGACCAAAATCGGCGCTGACATTGGGCTACCACCGGACGAGAATCGCTTGACAAACACCGGAGCTCCTAGTGTTTGAGAGAATAACCAATGCTATTTTATTAAATACTTGTTTTTGTTTTATCAGGATTAAAAATTTGTCACTGTGTCATATGTAATAAAAACAATGTTGTTTAAGGAAAACTGATTTGGGAGAGAATTGAGTTGTGTACATTTTGTACCTTAACCATATTGTATAGCTTTGTACTATGTTTAATTGATGATATGCTCGACGTAGAATAATTATTCATGTTGTGGGACTGACAGATATTTACATGTTAATGTATAAGCCAATTTTTATTAAAATTTCGATGGCGTCACTGATTAATATGTAGAAGTTAATTGTAGACAGCAGATTTGAGGGACCCTTTGGGTTCGTGCGTCTGCGGTGCAGTGGATTAGTCTGGCTTTGCCAGGCTTTCGCCGCAATGTCGGTGCAGGTGTCCTGGCGCTGGGATACCACTGCATGGGTGTGTGAGTTACTAACAACTAACCCGATCAAAAAAAAAAAAAAAAAAAGTTAATTGTAGACAATAATTATCGCACATATGAAATTGCACTGTACAAATAAAAATCCTGTTTACATTGTTATTTGTAACCTTATTCTTTGTAACCTCTTAAAGTTGTACAACTTTACATATATACTATTGTCCTTCGATGTTCCAGAATGGTCTTGAACTTAGAAGTTGCACAACTTGTTTGTTGTGCACGCATGAACTGGCCTAATTGGCTCTTTTGGCTATATATGTTTCTAGGTTTATTTGTGGAACTGACGGGTTCTTTGGTGCGCTCTTATGATATCCTTCTTTAGCAAAAAAATAAAAGGATAAACTTTGTATTTTTAATGGAGCAATCCCTATAAGTAAAATTTTCAAAGATATAATCCCATGCTCTTCCCTAATTGGAACGAGGATTTGTTACCATATATCTTTGTGGTTCTTGTTTGAGCTCCGGTTTTGTTATTGGGTTGAAGCTCGGCTAGTCCTCAATTAAAATTGTCTAATTAACTGTTAAACCAAAAAGAGGACAAGCTCTGACTCAAGGAGTACAATCCACAAACAACTTTAGTCTGCATCTCTCACAACCATCAGAAGCTAAAGGGTCTAGAGCCGAAGCCTTTAAAGAGCCTATTAAACCCTCTACATCAGACAGGTCCACGTGACCCTTAAATCCTTGGTTTTTGAAACCCTAACCCGTTTGTAATGCAAAATTAGCAGAATAGCGGCTCCCAGTATCCAAAAAATGGCATATACAGATAAAATTGGCTTGCGTAAATGAAAGCCAGAAGTTATAGCATAACCCAAAGTGGGAGGAACAACTTCTGAGCGCCGCCAGTGTAATCATGCAGATTTATAAACCACAATGCGACAGAGAAAGAAAGAGTTGGAACCCTTCTTCTTCTTCAACTCCCTATAAACACTATTATTATAAACACAATTATAATGCTTGTTTATTTTGTTTCTCAATTAAATAAAACAACAAAGCTAACTAGGAAGTCTACCTCATATTCTTGTCCAAAACTCCAGGCTCTTTCCGTAGTTTTACATGTTAGATGGAGAGGTCGTGTGGATTATCTACTATTTTCAGAAATATGGTCACTGTGGTATTTTTTGGTTCTTTGACAATAAGGGAAAAAGGAAAGGTGGAGGTTGAAAAGGAACATGCAATTTTCTCCAATGCCCCATAAAATCTTCAATCTACATCAGTCTATCATGTATTTTCTTTCTTGCTCTTCGAAATAGTCGAAGGTAATTACTATCCTCCTGAGCTGGCATAGCAAATGCAAACCTACCACACATTTCAGAAACTATGTGATAGAGAGAATTATGTATTAAAAGCCACGCACTTATAATCATTTTTTTTTTTCAGAATAAAAAAAAAAAAGACCACGTACGGTGGGGCTATGTGATAATGATATGTATGCAGCATTAGGATTACCATTGCCATGTAAACCATGCATGCATGGATGGAATAAATCAATCACTTCCACCTCCTTCATCACTTCGATCCCTTCGCCTATAAATACACCCACAATGTGTTTTATGGACAACTACCAACCTCCATTAGCAGACCCTGCCCTTCCTCCAAAGCAAATATACTTTCAGTTACTCACTTCTTTCAACCCCTTGAAACCCACAACCAAACAGAAATGGAAGAAGCATTCAGAAAGCTCAACGGCTTCACCCCCACGTCCCAACCCGACCCCATTCCCGTCCCCTCCAAAAAGTCAACCGCCGCCGCCTCAACCACCACCAACAAGCGCACCCTCAAGGACGCCCCCGCCGGCTCTGCCTCCACAATGCGATACCGCGGCGTTCGGCGCCGCCCGTGGGGCCGGTACGCTGCGGAGATCAGGGACCCGCACTCCAAGGAAAGACGGTGGCTCGGAACCTTCGACACCGCCGAGGAGGCTGCATGTGCCTACGACTACGCCGCCCGAACCATGCGCGGCGTCAAGGCCCGCACCAACTTCGTTTACCCCGCCACAACGCACGACCATCTCGTTCCGGCATTCACCTTCCACCACCCGAAGCAATCTCAGCCGTCGTTTAAGAACCAGAGCAACGCTCGCGGCTACGGTCAGTACGTTCCCAACTGGCCACCGTTTGCGACGTATCCAAATGATTTTTCCGGGTCTGGTTCCGACAGGAGTGGCACCACTACTAATACTGCTAACAGTACTGCTGCTTCTTTGAACATGCTTTTCTTGAGGAATTTCATCAATAGTTCTTCTCCATCCCAAAACTCTTCTTCGGTTGTCTCGCCAAACCCTCCTCACTCTCAAGCTCAGTGCTTTAGCCAAAACCAGTTTCAGTACACAAATGGCTCTTCTTCACCTAATTTCTCTTCTGGTGGTTGCAGTTCTTTTGTCAACAACAATACCACTACCTCTGGTACTACGACTAGTCATGGACGCTCATCTTCATCTTTGATGATGAATAGTACTAGTAGTGGTTGTGCTACTCACCATGAGCTTCCGGTCATGGAGAGCTCAAAAAAAGCAACCACCACCGCTACTAGTTTTGTTGACTCGGACTTCTTTCCTGTAGAGTCATCAGATACCGGGTTGTTAGAGGAGGTGATTCACCAGTTCTTCCCAAAGCCCTTTTCCAAGGAATCCGACCCTCCGAAATCTGTGGAGTATTATACTCCTACCTCCTTTAATTCAACGTTGGAGGTAAAAGAAGAGCAGCAGCCACATGTGTGTCCCGTTGATTTTGATTACCAGCAACAGCAGCAGCAGCAGCATCAACAACACCAACAACTTGGAAGTGTCAATGGAGTTCAGGAAGTGGCTGAGCAGACCGTACCGTTCTATAATGATCTGCCAGTGAACTTCCAGATGAACAGCGCAGATCACTCAATGGTGGTTATGGATCACAGCATGTTCCAGCAGTACTACTATCCTGAGTTTGTGGGTAGCTTGCAGAATGCCTGATCGAGATCGTATGCAACTACTTAATTAATTATACTCTAGCATAAGGCTTGCTTTTGAGGTAGATAACGATCGATCACCTAGAGTTCGTATGTATGCTGCTTCAGTCTTCCGATTAAGAATGTTAACACTAGTAGTGATCATTTTATTACGAGAGTATTTATTATGAACTTTTAGTTTTTCTTGTAATCTAGTGATGGGCAAAAAGTTCGAAACTGTCTTGTCCATATTTATTAGAAGAATATTATCTGATATATTATAGAAATTTCAAGTTCATAACCCCTAATACTGTTGCTCAACTGGGTTTGTGGTTCACTTTTCAAATATTGTGAAGGCTAGGACCGCCTTTGACTTTTCAGTACCATGTCCCTTTTGAAAACGATTCTATTTTCGGACAGTTATTCTCCTATTTTCAGTTTTCTGCAATCCATGTAAAACCTCAGCATCCAAGGCGATTTTGATCCTCTCTGAGGGAAGGGATCGGATGGGAGAAAAATTGTGAGAGTAAAAGTGAACCCGTCGAACTTAGCTAAGTTAGTTACCAGGGTGTTTGGGAAAAGTAACAGTAAAGATCAGGAACGTGGTTGCATTTATCGATCAGGCTTGCCTACAATTAAATTTTCTAACAACAGTCTACAGGGTTTTTGCCTTTTTGCTTTTGTTCCCATATTCAGAACCAGAACTTACCCAACCCTTAAACTTCTTTCCTATCATTTTTACTAAAATTTTGATCCTATTCGATCCCATGAGGCATGAAATGATGCTCAATATACCCGAGTATGCATCTTGGATTTTATAATTATAAAGGTTTTGGCTCCCCTTTCCAATAATATCATGACACATTACAACTTACAACTAGTTTGATTTTGAATTATGCAATTCTCTTCTCTCGACTGTCATATTTTCATCATCAAAATTTAATCAATTCTAGCTTTTGTGAATTTTATTTGCTTTATTAACTATTAGTTCTACATACATTTATATTTAGTCATGTGCTTATACATAATCTTAAATGAAATTCTACAACAAATAGACAACTTTAGAGTTCAAAATTATGCATAAACAAGAAGTTCAGTATCAATTGATACATAATGGGGTCAATCGATTTGAAATTGTTACATTTTTTTCTTACTTTAAATCTCAGCCCCCCTAAACCTACAGTCCTGGCTCTGCCCCTGCTAAGCGGCGTTAAGGTTTATGATCCCTGATTGAGCAAGGCATGCTTAAACTAAGCTGTGTTGAATTAAATAAATAAATAAATAACTCTCAAGGACTTTCGCTCTTTGTACATAATACTTCATAACATTTTACTCCTTTAGAACTTCATAACCGAAGTTATTTTTTTATAAACACCTTAATATTGGCACTATAACCAACCATATTACATTGTTTAGAGCATCTTTAGTAATGTTAGCTAATTTTTAGTCAAAGTAGCTAAAAAACTATTTTAACTTGTAACTTTTAAACTATGTCTCCATTAGTTGTTTATATTTTAGCTAGTTTTGAATTTATATTTATTTTTCTAATAAATAAACTTTTTTAAATGTATTTATAAATTACATACAACAACTCAAATAAAAAATTTTAAATTAACAAAACTAATAGAAAGTCACATTTCACTCTCTATATATCTATACTATTATTAAGAGAAGAGGTTTTGTTAGCCAAAATTGAAAATTTTGACAGATTTAACCCTGAAAGATTAAAAAACTTTGACAATAAATTAAATCATAAGGGTAAATAGGACAATTATAAAATAGATTTTATTAAGAAAATTGAAAAGAAATTATCCCACCTCTCTCCCACTATTTTCTCTCTGCAATAACTACCCATTGAATCTATTTTCTTTTGCAGATAACTTTTTTTTTTTTTTTTTACAATTAAAATTTTTCTTACACATGCAGAGCATGTGATTGCAGACTAGTATTGAATTAAAATAAAACAAAATTTTAGGTAAAAAAAAATGCGGGATTACTCTCTCGAGGGGTGGAGAGTTCTGTAGAGGGAAGGATTAATCTTCTACTCTAATGATATCAATTTCTTAAAAAAAAAAATACAAATGAGCTAGGTATATGATTCCCAACTCACCGAATGTGCCCTTGTCTTCAACTAACTAATCTCTTGGTTAGTACGTCTTCAGAAAGTAAATATCAATAATTGAGATACATAGAAGGTGGACCAGTATTTAATAGAGGAGATGACTTCTACGGTGCATATCGAAGTTCATCAAAACGATGTGGGGAGGGGCTACAATACAATAATTAGTAACTTAACTTTTCAATGAGCTAATGACTTCTTTAATAATGGTGTTAATAACTACTCTTCTTAGAAGCTCCTAGTCATTAGCAATCAAACCGATAGCAGATGCCAGCAATCAGATAGATTAAGATGGAACAAAATCACTTCATAGTTTCATGCACTTTTTTATTTTCTCAATTGATTTGTGTATATATGCAAGTAAGTATGGAAACAGATTCTATGCACCGTCAGTGCACTGACACGTCTGAACCCTTGATTTTGATTCAGATTTAATCTAGCCATTAATTGCACGTTAAGATCCGTTAGTCCAGTTCGTTTGGTAAAAATGTGTGGCTTAGGTAAATAGCTTGGGTAAGTTACTTGGTCATAACCAATAGAGCTCTGTTCTCCAACGATGATTAACCTCAGATCTCAGCAGCCTCATTGCTCATAGCCTCACCCCCACGGCGTTGATCCTTCGCCAAAACCCTCGTGCTTGCCAGAAACCAAATAACCAAATCCGATACTTCACGGAAGAAGCCAAAGATTGTGATTTTACACAAATTGCTCAAAAAATGTGTAAGATTATTAGAACAAAACCCACGGGAGAAATCTGATATCAAAAACAGTGCCGGAACAGCACCCTCTGCGGTGTCTGAAACCATCCAAAATATCAATTCGATCAAAATTCAATGAAATTGAAAACCAATTATACCAACAAGTAGAGTTTGATGAGTCAACGAAGTTTCTCATCTCATTCTTCCTCAATAGTCGCCGGAAAATGCCGAAAACCCTTCGGAAAGCCCGAAGATCTCGGGCTTCGATTCTCTCTCCAGGCTCCACGAATTGGTGAACTGATTCCAGGAGAAGGTGGGCGAGGAGAAGATGAACATAACGGCACCGGTGCATCTCAGTGAGGTGGCCGGACGGCGAATTTCCGACCGGGTTGTTATCTCGGGTCGTCAGGTCGAGAACCTAGACGATGGCGTTGGACCAATTTTCTGGATATATGCGCTCAAATTAAGCTTGCGAAAATGGAGTAGAGCCCAGAGTATATAATGTTTATGTATGTCATAAAAAAAAATTAATGTTTATGTAATTAATGTAACTAATATTTTTATATTTAATGTTTGTCGTTCAAAAAAAAAAAAAACTGGATGCTCCACTTAATTAAGTTTCAACGGTCAAGATGAATCAGTGGAGAGATCTACGACCTAGATTGCATCGCTTCAAAAAAATTTTACATTTAGTAATTTATATGATTCTGAAAATTCCGAAAATCGCAATAAATAGCTTGTGTGTTGAAAACCTTTTCAGAAAATTTCCATAAACTCGACTCATCATGTGCTTAATTATCAAGTCCACAAATTAAAGGTTCACTTCAAGAAAAATTTAAGAGCATACTTACAAATTACCGAGACTAAAAAGTTAATCTCGAATAATTTTACTTAGCATCTATAGATATTTCTGGAGCTAAAAAGAGTCAAATTTATTGATTTCAATTTTTTTTTTTGAATTCCGCAAAAATCTTATATGCCTACTAATATAGTTTAACTTGTTTATTGATTATATAGAAAATTATACCCTCTAAAATCAACAACGTGGAGGAAATTTAATTTCACAAATTCAACCGTTGAATATTCTCGTGACGAGAAGAAAATATTATGGTAAAAAATTTACCTACTTTCGTCATCGTTTAGGCCTCGATCAATGTGGTTAACCCTAAACACTAAATATCTATCAAAATAAAATTTCGTAACTTCTTTTCTCGATCCGTCAACTATTCACATGTATCCATGACGTAATTATATACGTCTTATGAAAAAATTGGCACGATTCGTAGCGTTATGTCATCGGTCAACTAAGAGGTTATGCAGATTACTTCGATTGACTGAGTTGATTGAAATCGAAACAACGACGAAATTGACTAAAGTTTTTACAACACACATAAAATATTCCAATCCTCTCATCCAACGATTGATTTTCCCAATTTTGTATGTCTCGATGGGGTTGCCCTTTGAGAAATTTGATATATACATATGAGGTTATAAAGGTAAATATAATTGACCTAGTGGATCGAAGTCGAAACGAATACGAAATTGGTTTAGTTTTTTACAGCAACCATGAAACATTACAATTTTCCTAATTAACGGTAAGTTTTCTCCAAATTCATTTTCCACCTTGTTATCACTTTTGAAAGTTCCACATAGCTTCATATGCAATGTGTAAATTATACAACATCAATAGACATATTAATATTACTTATTGTCCGCGAAATCGGATTTGAAATTTTTTATTTTCAACCATTCACACGTATCCACTACATAGTTATATACATCATGTGAAAAAATTGGCACGATTCGTGACCTTTATGCCATCGGTCAACCAAAAAGTTATATACGTTACTTCGGTTGATTGAATGGATCAAAATCGAAACTAGGACAAAAAAAAAATTAATTTTTTACAGCATATAATATTCTGATCATCTCATCCAATGGTCGGTTTCCTTAGTTCTTATGTCTTAATGGGTTACTCTTTGAAAAATCTAATTAATAAATATATGATTATAAAGGTTAGTTGACCAAATAGATCAAAGTTTAAACGAGAGCAAAATTGATTGAATTTTTTATTAATGTCAAATTTTATTGATTTTCATTTTCATTTTTATTAGAATGAAATTGAAAATTGAACGAAAATTTTATTATTACTCAATTTTTTTTTAGAAATTAAAGTGGAATACATGGAGTAAGGCAATGGAAAATATTACTACTAAAGTACTAAGACAATTTCAAATACACAGGTATATATTAGTACTCGGTGATTATTTTGGGATGTCGGGAATATTTCCTGAATTTTTCTTGATGCGAAATCTCGAATTTTTGGGCTCCATAACAAAATAGACAACGAGATGAGTTCGTGAAAATTTTCAAAAAAAATTTCGGACACCCGAGCTATTTATTACGATTCTCCAAAGTTTCAAAATTATGAAAAATTATTTAAGCACAGAGAAATTAACGTGGTGCAATCTGAGCCGTTGATCAAAATTTTGTGGGATATAAATACTCGATTTAGATCCAAGGGCTCAGAAGCATCCGGCCGCTCAACCTTTTTTCCGACCCGCGAAGCGCAGATGGTGACCCGACCGTATCTCGGCCATCGGGCGACGTCGCGGCTGCCCACAGGTCCCATCCGTCTCGCATCTCCATCCCCGACATCCCTGTGGTCTTAGTGTGTCCATTGGTTGAGTGTGGGGGGAGAATCGAAGGCCAAAAGTTCGCCAGCTTCAGCGGTTCTTCGACCCAGTTGGCGGTGCTTTCGTACTCCGGTGACCACGATTTTTGTGGCAGCACCACCTTCCCTCTCTGGACATCATCAATTTCTTCCATATTCTATCTTTGAATTGAAATTCAGAGTTAGTTTCTTTGATCTTCGGGTTTGAAGCTGAAATTGGGTTCCTCCATGTTTGATGTTATAAAAGCCCAAATCAGTTTTGTTCTTTGGTGGTTTGTGAATTTGGTTATTGGGTTTTGATCTTATAATTTCTTCACTGTGATTTTCTGGGATAATAGAAAGAACGATTGAGAGGAGCAGAGATGAAGAAAATTGAGAGGAGCAGAGAGGAAGAGAACTGAGGGCAGTAAATTTTGCTCAGTTAATTCGTTAGACAAACGGCGAGTGCTTTTCACGCGCTGTTAGTTTTGGATAGTGCGAATGCACTGCTAGTGCATGGAATACACTCAATAGGTGCATGATTGGTTTTGCCCTCTTGGCTACTCCTCAAACCTTAGAGCAACTCCAACAGATTCCCTATATTTTGATTTTTCTCTACTTTAGGGAAAAATAAGTCTCTTTTGCTCCAACAGATTCTCTATAATTATCCCTATTTTAGGGAAAGTGAGGAAAGAGAAAACCAAATTCCCTATATTTACAGCAAACTCTAAAATTTTAAGGAAGAATATGGAGATTTTAGAGATTGTTGTAAAATAAGGAATCTGTTGGAGTTGGAGAAGAAAAAGAGGCTAAAGCTTTGACTTTTGCTTCCCTATAATACAGAAATTATAGGGAAGCTGTTGGAGTTGCTCTTAGAATCAATTTAGACAAAAAAATCTTTGAGATAGAGTTTTTTTTATAATCGAGATCACACGGTTCCTCAAAGGTTTCCTAGGCCCAGAGACTAATCTGTGTCGAGAGATCATGTTAGAACGCTTCCTCCCCTCTGGCCACCAAGAATATATTGGGATTTAACTCCAATAAGCATCGACGAGATTCGAATCCGGGTGTGGGAGTTACACATCTGGAGACTCTTACCAACTCGACCACCTGTGGTGGTTATCTTTGAGATAGAGTTGATCGACACAAATTAAAGAGATTGATCAATCATCATTATAGAGCAAAATGAATAAGAATCGCGTATGCAAAGAAATTCAAGTGATATCAGATAACATCGGCGTTGGACAAATACAAGTGTGAAATTTCAATACAAATGGCTTTGATACTATCAAAAGCGAAGACTTATTCGATCTGTTCACGACTGTTGTGTTCTTTTTCTTATATATGTACGTGACTATATGAGACTTCTCTTTACAGTCTTATTTTGCATTCAACTACATAATTATAACAATTTTCACCTTCATATTAAGGTCTTTTACAATTCTGCTTAGCTTTCTAGTCACTCCACCTATCAAGCCCATTTAAATATGTGAGTTTTCTATGCGCTCCACATTATATATAATTCTCTACAAATTGGCTATACCTATCCCAAATTTGAGTTGTCGTTCACATGAACTATACGGCATACTCCACCTTGAAATATGTGTTTCAACTAAACGTGTCTCTGATATCAAGTCTTATGTAACATGTACTTTTATAATATGTACGTTTATCATCAGTAATAGGAAGAAAATGACGATTTAAATTGGTTTATGTGATAAGATTTTTTTTTCGAGAGATAACTTCTTGGGCAGATCCATTAGTGATTTCTTCGGTGTCCGTGTTGCATTACAAGACAATCTTCTTGATATGGTTTCAAGTTTTATTTTAGTAATGGCTCATGGGATTTGCCTCAGCTTCTACACTTTTATTTTCCAGCCTTGTGTGATTGGATTAGTCAAGTTCCAATTGCCGTAGATCCTTCAGCAGAAAATAAACTCATTTGGACCGCTTCCTCTTCTGGTGAGTTAACTGCAAAACATGCTTATATATTTTTGCGCCAGCCTTCTCCTTCAGTAGCATGGGGCAAATCATTATGGTCTAAATTTATCTTGCCTCGAATGTCTCTGCTAGCTTGGAAGGTTCTAAGAGGTAAAGTAATTTTTGATGATTTTTTACAACGAAGGGGCCGGGAGTAGCTTTGGTCTCTCGTTGTGATCTTTGTAGTATCAATTCTGAATCTCTTGATTACATTTTTCTTAATTGCTCTTTTACGGCTGCAATATGGAGTCATTTTACTTCTCTCTTTGAGTTGGGTGGCATTCCTCCCTCAATTTTAGAGGGTTTACAAGTGGGTATGGCTGTAGGAAGAAGTTCCCAGCTCAAAGACTTATGGTTGATTTGTTTCACTTCAATATTGTGGTTTGTATGGAATGCTAGAAACAAAATGAGACATGAGGACAAGGTGTTTTCAGTTGCTACTATTTGTAGACTTATCTCTTGTCATATTCAAGCAGCTAGTCGTTTGGCAACAGGTACCATGCACAATTCCATCCATGATCTTCGCATTTTGAAAGCCTTTGGTGCCCAATGCATATTGCGTCGTGCCCTTAGAGTGATAGAGGTGAATTGGCATCCCCTATTGATTGGTTGGGTTAAGATTAATTCTGATGGAGCGTGGAAACAATGTGGGGGTTGGAGGTTATGGAGCTGTGTTTAGGGATCATATGGGACGTTTTCTTGGAGCTTTTGGTTCTAATCTTGAGATTCCTAGTTTCATTGCGGCAAAGGTGATGGCTGTGATTAAGGCAATTGAGCTGGCCTGGGTTCGTTATTGGAAGCACATATGGTTAGAAGTTGACTCTTCTCTTATTCTGGATTTTATTGAGTCTCCTTTGTTGGTCCCCTGACAATTTCGTATTAGCTGGCTCAATTGCTTGTACAAGATTTCTCAAATGATTTTTCGTGTATCACATATTTTTCGTGAAGGTAATAAGGTAAATGATGCTTTGGCGAATTATGGTACGACTTCTCCTAATATGGTGTAGTGGGATGCTCCACCATCTTTTATTTTATTGCATTGTCAGAGTGACCAATTGGGTATTCTCCAATTCGGTTACGATAGCTTGTTTCTTTTTCGTTGCCTTTGTAGAGAGGTTTGGTTTGGTCCCCCTCCTAAGTTCCTTCTTTTCTTTTTACTTTTTTAATAAATTTAAGTAAGGAGAAGGCCCCCTTATTTGCTTCAGCAAAAAAAAAAAAAATTGTTATACTAAAACCTAGAGAGAGAAAAAAAAACTAGAGAACACCGTGGGCTTTGTGGCTGCTTGTCCGGCTGCGCCTCGGCGGTGGTGCGGGCCATTGGCCTCGCCGGTGCACAGTGCGTGCGGCCGGACGGGCTGACAATTTGGGAGTGCCCGAGTCCCCGAGGCTGCAGTTGAGGGGCGGTTCTTCCCGTCGCGTCCAAGTGCAGGAGGTTGCAGCACCAAGATCTGGGATGTAGGTGCAGGGTGAGATCGAGGTCGGGTGGATCCACGACGACGCGGGGGGACAGGCGACGGAGCCACCACAGGTAAGGGACAGGTTGGAGATGAGCGGCGAACGGGGTAGCTATCACTCTGTTTGTAGATTTGGAGTGAGGCGATGTGGGTCTGGGTTTGTGAAGTGGAATATTGTCCCTTGCTGGTGGCCCGACGGCGGTACTGGCACGACGACGGAGGAGGTCCGACATCGGTGGTGGAGCGGTGGACGTGGTGGTGGGTTGGTGCGGTGGCATTCCTAGTTTGGGCTAGCGAGAAGAGGCCCGATTTCCTTGGTTTTCTGGGCTTGGGTATGTCCCTTGGAATCAGTTGGGTCAGTGGCCCAGTTATGGGCCTGGTCTTGGCCTGACGGTAGTTGGGCCTGGGGCTTCTTCCTAGGTCCTTTAATTTCTATTTCCTTTCATGTTGTTTTAAATTTATGTTATTTAGTTTGTTTGCGCTATTTGCGAGCAATAAATCCCTACCGTAGTTGTGTAGGGCTAGTCGGGCTTTGTGCATGCACTCTAAGTGCCTTGTCTGCTCTAGGTAGGCGGCGAGTTCCTGTCAAATGGTCGTTACCGCCTAGTGGCAGGGTGAGAAGTGTTGCGGGATCTATTCTCCGGCAGCAACATAGGAGGAAAACTGTGCTAAAGCTGGTAATTATGCTATGTTGTAATCGAGTTATCTTTCCGCTATGTCACTGCTATGTTAAAGCAAATAGAGTAGCTAATTGTGCACTCTTTGCTAGTTGGTGCTTGTTAGAACTTAGAATACAAGTCTCCTGTAGAGCTTTCTGATATTATTTCGGAAAATACTCTAGATGCTTCTTGTAATCAGGGGTTTAGGCTCAATGTCCTCCCCTTGTATTCAGCAGTTTCATTAATCAAGGTTTGAGGGCAGCCGCACTAGCCCTTTATTCAAAAAAATAAAAAAATCACTAAAATTATAAACAAATGCCACCTTATAGAGTATAGACCAAACCTTAGTTACTGTTAAACATAGATATGTAAGAAGTTTCGAGCTCAACTCACGCACAACTAATCGTTGTGTAATAATAATTGAAAAAAGAGAAAAATTCAGTGTCAGTGCCAAAACTCTAGTATTAAGGCTAATTTGATATCCAAACTCTCAACTATACCAATGTGATACCTGAAGTCTTATTTTGATATCGACGTGATATTTCCGTTTAATATCCGTGACAGCTCCGTCAAATTGATGACGTGGCAAACACGTGTCACACCTTATTAAGGGCAAATTTGTCTTTCTCTACTAACTAATTTTAAAAAAATATTCTTTTCTTTTTAATTTTTTTCCTTTCTTCTTCTTCCTCGTTTACTTTCTTCTAATCCTGTCCTCATCTTTTCTCTTGGTCTTCAACCCCTAAACCCAAACCAAAAACCCACAATCGAAATCCAAATCCCTAAAACCCCTTTTCCACAAATTAAACCCAGGACATTACACCAATCAATTATTCAATAAATCCAATTGTTCATCGATAATTATGTGTTCAAACGATGAATTTCAACAGTCAAAGATATGAACCACACGGTCTCTTTTTCTGACCATGAAGCTTTTGATCATTATGTGGCATGTCTTATTGTGGTTTCTTCAAAAGATGATCAACCCATCAATAGATTTTTCAACCACTTTAACTCGAACAAGTTGCCCTCCCTGCTGAACAGTTGGGCAATGGATCCAAATATTTTGAAGCATTACTTATTGGTGCATGATAATCAAGATGGTTCTTCAGACTTTCAGAGAAGGCAACTAAAACATTAACTGAAATGAGGAGCACCAAATAAAAAATTTGTGGTGGAGAAAAGGGAAAGAAGACGTGGTGGATTCACCCATGGCCCTACATATACCTTTAGCTCCATTGAATCTCAGATTATTTGTTCTTATACTGCACTTGGTTGCTTGAATGATGCTTGGATTGTTTACAATGAAATGGAGTTGTCTGATGTGAAGGGAATGCAAGATGCCGGGTTCAAACCACATATCAACCAAGTTTGCGACTTCCTTTGGCTTCAAGTGAAATCAGAGATGGGTTTGACTGAATATAGGTCAATTGATTGGAAGCATGAAGCTTACCCAGAATACCAAGACTTCTCAGTTCTTCCTTTCTTCTGTACCATGGAGTCGCCGAGAAAGTCCTCGAGCTTCGGAATCGGCTGGTTCTGGGTTTGTGGGTCGATGAAGCTCGCAAGTGAATCAGAGTGGGTCTGAGGAGAGAGAAAACAAATCGGCGTAGCGTACCCAGATCGAGATTTTTCTTTTTGTAGAGGAAAAGCGAAAAAATCCCAGAAAATGAAGAAGAAAAGAAAGAAAAAATGAATTAACAAAAGAAAAGGGTAAATTGGTCATTTATTTAAAAAAAAAAAAAAAATTTGTCTCCACGTGCTTGCCACGTCATCAATTTGACGGAGCCATTACGGAAATTGAACGGAGGTAATAAAACTTCAGGTATCACATTGGTATAGTTGAGAGTTTGCGTATCAAATTGACCTTGACACTAAAGTTTGGATACTGACACTGACACTGAATTTTAAATTTTTCTCTTAAAAAAATGAATAAGAAAAAACTTGAATCACACTGAAAAATTAAGGGTTTTTTACTTCAACAGTGTCTGAACTCTTCGAGGACTTTTGAAATGATACCTGAACTTTCAAAGTTATCAATGTGATACCTGAACTCATTTTTTCGTATCAACATCGTACCTGCGGTCGATTTCCGTCACAGAACAGTTAACTATGACCACGTGACTAGCACGTGAGGCACAAAATAAGGATAAAAATGACCTTTCCCACTTCCTTTAGTTCTTCACGGGGTTTTTTACTTTAACAGTGTCTGAACTCTTCGAGGACTTTTGAAATAATACCTGAACTTTTAAAATTATCAATGTGATATCTGGACTCATTTTTTCGTATCAACGTCGTACCTGCGGTCGATTTCGGTCACAGAACCGTTAACTATGACCACGTGCCCAGCACGTGAGGCACTTAATGAGGTTAAAATACTAATATACCCTCAAAGTATTGTTTTTTTTATTTTTTTTGCTTTCTTTCTTTCTTTTTTTCTTTCTTGTTTTTCTTTTTCGACGTATTCTTCCCTCTGATTTGTCCCCTCCGATTGGAAGCCATGGCCGCAAATCAGATCTCACCTTCTCTCTCAACCACCCAACCCTTTCCAAGCACTACCTGACTACAACCACATTAAACTCAGCTAGATTGATATGGCTGCCTTGCAAAAATTCAAGCTCCTCGCCACTCAATGCCCCGTCGTCGCCTGAAGCCCCACGCACAGCCCATCCGCCAGCCCCGTCATCCACCTCCGCCGCCGTAAAACCCTTAGATTGTTCCTCACCCGCCCCGACCGCCTTCGATTGCCTCGCCGGAGTACCTCGTCCGATGCTCCCACTAAGTATTGATATTACAGCCGTAAATAACTAAAGGCCGGTTCTTTTTTGGACAAATTGATTAGAAGCTGGAATCAGTGAAATGATCATTGGCCCATTGTTCGATAAATCATATACAGATAGATATAGTTATACACAGACACGCAGTCGCGGAAAAATCAGTTTTGAGTTTTCTCCCATCATCACCATCCTTCTCCTTTTCGCCGCTGTTGAGAGAGAGAAAGAGAGTTGCAAAGAGAGAAAGAGAGAGACTCTCAGTCTCCTTCACTTTTGCAGATTTTGATTGAATTACAAAGACACGAACTATTTTTGAAATTCATGAACTTATGCTGTGATGTTAGTTGCGGTGAGGAAGCCGAGTGCCACGACGGCGTGGCCCGCCTCCGTCATATCTCCAGCAAGCTGCACAAGAAGGTCTAGATTGCCGCCGACCATATTCTCTCTCTCTCTCTCTCTGATCCCTCTGTCTGAAATCTCAGGTAAATTCCAAGTCTCAGATCGGAGGCCAAGAGTCGTGAAACCGTCTACACCGCTCCGGCCAGCAATAAATTAAGAGAAGCAAAGCCGTCGAGCAAGTTGTGCTTGGAGAACTCCGACGAGATGGAGTCCCCGGCGGTGTCCATCCATCAGAGAATTGGATTCAAGTTTTGCTTTGGGTTTTGCATTTTGCTAGGAAATGTCACCATCCCATATGATTGCATTTTGCAGATGAAAAAGGAAATAGAAATGGAGAAGAAGAACTGAAGGTACGACGGGACACGTGAAGAACTAAAGGAAGTGGGAAAGGTCATTTTTACCCTTATTTTGTGCCTCACGTGCTGGGCACGTGGTCATAGTTAACAGTTCTGTGACGGAAATCGACCGCAGGTACGACGTTGATATGAAAAAATGAGTTCAGGTATCACATTGATAACTTTGAAAGTTCAGGTATCATTTCAAAAGTCCTCGAAGAGTTCAGACACTGTTGAAGTATATACTTTTGAGGGTAAATTAGTCTTTTAACCTCATTAAGTGCCTCACGTGCTGGGCACGTGATCATAGTTAATGGTTCTGTGACAGAAATTGACCGCAGGTACGACGTTGATACGAAAAAATGAGTCCAGGTATCACATTGATAACTTTGAAAGTTCAGGTATCATTTCAAAAGTCCTCGAAGAGTTCAGACACTGTTGAAGTAAAAAACCCAAAAATTAATATTGAAGAATGAATCAAGTTGTGGGTTGGTGATTTTTGACAAGCCCAATGGAGCCACAATTTCGAACAGGTCATTTCCAAAGTTCAGTGGGCCACTTGAAGCCCCAGCTAGACAGGCTTACAATTACAGATCTTTGTCCAGCTTAGTACCCAATAATTACCAAAATGAGGAGTCATGAGGTTCTTAAATGTCTAACATTGCATCAAAGAAGTTTCCACTGTCACAACTTGCAGTGTCACAGTGTTTCTGTGAATCCCATACTTTTTCCTAACAAGCTGGCATTTGATGGCTCATCTCCCAAAGCAAAAAGATAAAAAAAAAGACATGCACCCACGAGAATGTGTACCATGAATTTGTGGGCATACCCTAAATAGAGGTATCTTTCAGATCATACCATCTATCTCCATTTAATGCAATTATACGGAATTAAGGACCGTGATTCACTGTTGTAAAAACTGAGGTCGTTTGAGATAGAACTCGGCAAACATTTATGGAAGTATTGGATTGGGCTTATTGTAATCTTTCTTTTTCACAGGCTACAACTTTCGGCTCCGAAGTATTGCCCGGTTTTGGTCCTTAAGATTCTCATTGACCATGTCCTTGCTGCATCCCAAATACCGGGGATGGATCCGGATTAGTAGTAGATTTACCCTGGTCTTTTGCACAATAACAGTAAGAGGGATAGAAGGAAAATTTAGCTAATGTTTTGTGAGGGCCGCAGTGCTCTCCATCTTATGGATGACGATAGTAGAAAGTGGTTAGAGCATTACCAAAAGTGATAGAGATGTAAGTGGGACGTTAATGGATTTGAATATCACACCCGTGAGAAAAAAAGAGATAGAGAAACAAATAATTAAAAGTTACTGCATCCCCATTGCCCCATCATCAAGGTTTTAAATCACAGTGAGTACCAAGTGCCTCACCCTTTTGCCATCTTTATCTATCTTGTCTAGCCCTTTCTTTCTTTCTTTCTATCCATATCTAAAAAGCAAGAAGCTTTTGGTTTCATGTATTTGCATGTAGAAGCTGTTTTTATGAAATGAAAAACGCAGGGAACTGAAGAGGAAGAGTAGAAGATTGATACAATGGAAGATCCTCAGAACGAGACCAGCAACAAGGATTTCATCATGGAGGTGGAGATTCCGGTGGATGATCCGTCGAGTACTCCACGTGAAACGGCATGTGGTCATCTCCATGGGCTTACAAGGCAGCAGAGTATGTCTAGGACGCCGAGTGCTAGCTGCCTTTGCTCCCCAACCACTCACGTAGGTTCATTCCGGTGCCGGCTCCACCGTTCTCCCAGCCTCAATAAGTCTTCGAGCTTCCAGAACAGACCGAGCCTCCAGAGGACAAAGAGCAGCATGGAATATGGATCATCATCGCCGCGCCGAGGAAGAATCGAGGCCACATCCAAGCCTGCTGCAGGCTAGCAAGCTAATACTTGCTCATTTACAAACTTAATGAGCATGATCATAATAATGTCAAAAATAAGAATACTAGAATTCAGTTTTTAATTATGAGCAAAATAAGTACTCTGTCGTTGTTACTACTCTCATATTCACATCTCTATGGTTTTTTAGGTAGAGTTTCTGAGACATTGCATTCTCTTTAATTGTATTCATCATCCATAATTTTTATTGAGCAATTAAGCTGGAAATGTAATTCATGGTCCGGGGTCCTGATATGAGACCAATACATTAGTTTTGCATGCAGCAGCTACCACCTTGGTAGCAATGCTTTCAGACACTCAAAGCAAACGCAACTTTTGGCCGGAATAGTATAAATGTGCTCTTCGAGTTATGAAAGCATTTTTTAAGAGTATTTTGAGAAACCGCACTGTTAAAGATAATCAATCTTCCTCAATCACTAGCTATTGATATTGCTGTGCATTAATCTAGGATCAGTTTTGCTATTGTTACAAATATAGATAGCTGTAGCCTATACTGCTGTGCATCAATCTAGGATCAGTTTTGATATTGTTTTAAATGTAGTTATTACAGCATTGCAAAACTGATGTTGTTTCTCCTATATATTGTAAACATTGTAAATGTACAAATCAATGAATTACAATTTCTACATGGTATCAGTACGTAGTCTAAGGTGTCAGATTTACCTCGTGTGTTTTTCTTGTGTCTTCTTCCTCCTTCCCTATCTCCATGGCCTCTTCCTCGTCCAACCCTCCCTCCCAAAATACTGCTCAGTTCACCAAACTTACATAAACAAATTATCTTGTATGGCTTCGTCAGCTAAAACCATATCTTCATGGTGCGAAACTCTGGGGATATATAGATGGGTCTATCCCTGAATCTTCTGCCACCAAAACACAACCTGCTAGTGAAGGCACACCTGCCGCAAGCATTCCCAATCCTGAGCATCAAACCTGGTTCACTACTGACCAGCAAATCGTTAGCATCCTCACCACTGCCCTTTCTGAAAATGTGGCGCGACTCACCATTGGCCTTGATACATCAAAATGGATATGGGACTACCTCGCCCGCCATTTCTCCCAAAAATCTGTTGCCAGTGCCACAAGCCTCAAACTTCAACTCTTTGATCTTCAAAAGAGTTATCAATCTGTTGATGAATACCTCCAACAAGCCAAGTCCATTACTGATTCCCTAGCCTCTATTAATCAACACGTCTCTGATGCTGATCTGGTTGTGGCCACACTTCATGGACTTGGACCAGATTACCTGATGCTTCGTACTGCCCTTGCTCAGTCTTCCTCTCTTCCAGATTTCTCTAACCTTCGAGCCCGGATCCTCGCTTTTGAGGCTCAACAAACCCAATCACCAGATTCTAATACTGCCTCGGCCTTGTTTCACCATGGCTCGAACCCAGCTACACCGCCTCGTGCCCTGACCTAGGACGCAGCTGCACAACCCCGTGGCCCTTCTCCTCGCAGCGACGGCCGCCGGCCCTCATATGGCTGTCGCAACAACCAGCGCTACCGCCTTGGTGGTGGAGCACGTTCCTAGTTCCAAAACTTTGCGTTTAATCCAAATGCAAATTCCTCCTTTTCTCCTACTTCATGGTCAGCTCGCCCAACATGGTCAAATGGGCTTCTTGGCCCAGGCCCACAATGGTGTTTTAATTGCAACAGTAATCAGCATGGATTCAATCAGTGTCCCCATCGTTATTCCGGCCCAACCACTGCTCCTCCATTCGAGGGTGCACATTTCCTTGGTGATCCAAATTGGTATCCCAATACCGGAGCTATCCATCACATGACAGCCATGCCTCTTCAAAATTCTCAGCCTTATGGTGGTCCACACAATGTCTATATGGGTAATGGTGATTCAATGCCAGTTTCCCATTCTAGTAACCTTCCTTTTTCCTTAGGCAACTCTAAATTCTTCTTTGAAAATGTCTTAAGAATTCCCTCCATTCGTAAAAACTTATTGTCTGTCGCCCGTTTCACTAAAGATAATCTTGTCTATTTTCTATTTGCTCCTGACTTTTATCAAATTCGTTGCTTACTCATTGGTTGTCTATTGTTTCAGAGCCCCTGTAAAGATGGCCTCTTGTTAGCATTGAAGCCACCCTCAAGTCCAAGAGGTACAAGTTATAGAATAGGGGATTAAGTAAGGATGTCGAACCAAAGAGGATTGGTAAATCCTTTCCTAACTAGGGAAAACCTAAGGAAAAACTAGAAGAATATGCAAATGTACAATCACAAACAAAGGCTCACAAGTGAACCAAAGTTCATGGTGAGTATGTGCAAGATGGTGTGTAGAGATTTGATTTTGAGATTGGTTTCTATTCAAATTGATACAATGAAAGCAAGTAATATAAACTAAGCTAAACTAAACAAGTTGTTATCAAATGGATGGGAGTTAGGGCATCGAGTTTCACCTTTTGCCTCCCTTGCAAGCATTAAAGCAATTTAATATGAATGATGTAAAGCTAATTGTCCAACTACCCTCTTAGCATCCGGATAGGACTACTAAGGCTTAAACCCCTTTCATTTTATTAACTCTAACTTGATAAGTCTAGAGCTAACTACCTAGAGACAAATTCAATTACCGGATAGGTCTCAATCCTTTGCCCCTAAATGCATAAAGCTTAGAGTTTAGGTAACCAAGCAAGCAAACCAATCCTATCTCTAGGTGATTTTAGCTCACTACCCTCACATGCACACATGGTGTGCTTTCATGCTCCCCTTTTGCCTAAAGGTAATCAATCTCTAGGAAAAAATTCATGTCATGGCAAACACATAACTCAAATTGATTAGGTCTAAGTAATGCATTCAACTATTGACTTAGCATGTGAGAATGACAACATGAATTTGCATCAATTTATAAACAAAAGCATCAATACAAGCAAGTTTGGCTAGGGCTTTCAACCCTAGTCCCAACTAGTTCACTACTCACACATAGCTAGATACACAAGTTTCAACATTTTATTAAACATCAAATACATAAAGAGATAGGGAGTAAAGGGTGACTATTGATGATGCCGGAATAGGTGGTGGAGATGGGTCTCCAAGAACATGATATGGTGGTAGTCACCTCCTTCTCCTTGCTCCAAGCTCTTGATATTGGTAAGAATAGTGAAATTTGGAATCTCTAAGGTGAGTTGTGGTGTTGAGTGGTGGAGGAAATGGAGGTTGTTGTGGAGGAAATGGAGGTTGTAGTGGTGGAAATGGTGGTTTTTGTGGTGGAAATGGTGGTGTCTTCTCTAGAGAGAAAAATGGATCTTGGATAGGATGAAGATGATTGAATGGAGTCAAGAATGCTGAAGAATTAGTCTTTGGCCCCTCTTTGATCAGCTATGTATGTCCTCTTTGGTCCCAAAGTGTGCAAGAGATGCTCTTACACTATTGTCCCCCAAATGGTCCCAAATTGGCAAGGTGACAAAAGGACAAGGTGTAGGGAGATATTTGAATTTCAAGTGATGACAGATTCTCACAACCATGGTCCTCCTTTGCTGGAGAAAAGACCCTCCATGAGTGGCTGCTCGCCGGAAAAGTTTGCCGGCAACATTGCTGGAAAAGTCGATTTGCAATTTTCTTCCAATATCCGTGTCTTCTTTCCCTAGCTTCAAATCTCCGCATTTCAAGTCTCAAATAGTCATTTTATTCTCAATGCAAGGTTTCCTACAAATAAAAAGAAATTGATTAAAAAGGGTAAAATAACATGGAAGACAAATCAATTTTCATAATTATGGGGCGCAATTGCATAAGTAATTTGTGACTCAACACCTCTACCCCCTTCTTCTGTCGTCCGTTCCCACCATTCCTCAAGCTCTTACCACCGTTCACTCCTCACTTTGGCATAATCGGTTGGGTCACCCTTCTTCTTCTGTCTTAGCTCGATTAGGATCAACTCTTGGTTCTCACGTTTCTTCTCAAGAATGCTGTAATAATTGTGCGCTGAGTAAATCGCATCAATTACCTTTCTATTCAAATAATGATCCTGCTACTTCTCTTTTCCATATAATTCATAGTGATGTGTGGCTTCCAATCCGGTGTTCCATGCCCGCACCAAGCACATTGAGCTTGACTACCACTATGTGCGTGAAAAGGTTGCTCGTGGCAGTCACATAGTTTGCTTCATTCATTCCCAAGATCAACCTGCTGACTTACTCACAAAGCCGCTTCACAAGTCTCGGCATCTTCTTTTCACTGGCAAACTTGTCCATCCAGGCCGGTCAAGTTTGAGGGGGGATGTTAAAGATAATCAATCTTCCTCAATCACTAGCCATTGATATTGCTGTGCATTAATTTAGGATCAGTTTTGCTATTGTTACAAATATAGATAGCTGTAGCCTATACTGCTGTGCATCACTCTAGGATCAGTTTTGATATTGTTTTAAATGTAGTTATTATTACAGTATTGCAAAACTGATGCTGTTTCTCCTATATATTGTAAACATTGTAAATGTATAAATCAATGAATTACAATTTCTACACGCAGCACCCGGTTATCAATCCTTGCTCAAGAAGCGTTTCCGAGTACATTTATAACAAGCACTTGTATTAGCAAAAACTGTTACGCAGCAAATGTGCTTCTTACAAAAGCACTGCAAAAACGAATATTGTGGGTTCAAAATTGGAAAAGAAAAGAGGATATTCTCTGATGTGCAAGTTATTATAATCACATCTGATTAACGGATACGGAAGAGCAGCACCCGATATATGCTTGCTTAGGAGTTTCTTTGGAGTACATTCACAAGAAGCGCACTTCTGTTAGCGAAAGTGTTAGCTAGCAAATGTTCTTCTTCTACAAGCACTACTAAACAGATGCTTCAGGTTCGGAATGCGACAAAACTAAATCCCATCTTGTTTGATTTTCTGATGTATAATGTATATATAAGCCCATTTGATTAGAGAATTTTACAGAAGATCATGGAATGTTGAATTAATCAATTGAAAGATGAGGGGAAGACTATAATGGCAATGATGACTGTAATGATGTGGAAAGGACATGGATCACCACCACAATGATGAAGCAAAGCACCAAACCCGATGCTACATGAAATAAGCAATGAACAAAAATTCAGTCCAGCCATCCCTGTACTAATTTCCCTAGAACAGTGACATGTCCGTTTCAGCATGCAAGTTTCATCTCAATGATTCATGTGGGCAAACGACTTGGTACACCTACCGCTCTAACAATGGCAACTCCATACATGTTGCCGTTAATTCTTTTTGGTTGACAGACATGGAACTTTACTTATCAGCTGAACAATGAAACTATGAAAGTGACCCTGTACCATTTAATTTGTGTCTGCAATTGTAAGTCAATTACATTGCCAGATATGGGGAAGGCGGCCAGTATCTAAACAAGCAACAGAAATTAAGCAAGTGATTATTTGTTTTCGTATCGTAATAATTGATGTAACCTTGTGGTGGAGGTCATTGGTAACTTCTTATATATTGTTAGTTCATTATTTTTTACAATTTAAACTTTTAAGTTGTGTTATAATGATTGTCTAACATGATATCAGAGCTTCTTTTAAAAGAAGTTTTGAACAATTGATGCAACCTTGTGGTGGAGGTTATTGGTAATTTCCTATATATTTGTTTATTTCTTACAATTTAAATTTTTATGTTGTGTTATAATGATTTTCTAACTTGGTATCAGAGCTTCTTTTGAAAGAAGTTTTGATTTCGAATCCTACATTCTTCAACTTGTGCATACCTAACCATAATATGGACTACTATCATTCCCTAATAACTCTACAATTTGGAGCACAACAGTTATCTTACAACTCATTAGTTGTTTGGATCTACCAGTTCTGACCCATTTTGACTAGGATATGCACCTTCTCGAACAATAATAACGAGGTGGGAGGCATGTCTCTAGTCACTTTTGTTGTGGGATATTGATGCTGACTTGGGAGTAGCATTTTACTAGTTGCCAAACATCTTTTGGTTTTGGGGTTGTTACATTATGACCAATTCCATTTAGTATCACAGTCCCAGGTAGGTTAACGTCCAATCCAGCTTGAATAATGCAAGAGCAAAGCTAATATCTACTGTGGAGTGTGGAGTAAAAAACTTGGAACATAACAACTTGTTTGATATGGTGTAATTGTTGATTCAAGGTAATGAGTTTTGTCTCTTCTTGTTCGAGGTGCATTTGTTTATAGTATCTTGTTGTCTCAACTTTCGAACAGAATTCTCTAGCAAATAAGAAAACCACTTCTGTCTTGAATATTATTTCTGGGAAATCAAATTTTGATTTGATTAATGATTTAATTCCAGTACTGCAGAAGTGTATTATGTCAGCTACATGAACTCACTCCCGAGAATAAAATCTGGTTAGCAGGGTGAGGATCCAATGAGTTGCAGCAAAGAGACAAGGACTGGTGTTCCAGATTTGTAGACAAAGACACAAAATTGGTCCCACATTGGTCATAAATTACAACTACTAGAGATATTCTCACCCAAAGATTTTGATCACTGAAAATCTTCTTTCTTATTATAAGACATTACATGAACAATGCACATTGGGATTCTTAATCTTTGTTCCTAGTAAGTTACAAGGAATATATGAAGAAGAAGCATAGTATATGGTTACTCTTTGGACTTGACCATACCCATCTTGAAAATTAAACAAAAATCACTCAGTTCTTTTCACTTGCAGTAGTGCTACTTCTGTTGATGGACCACAACTTACTGAGCATTCTTTTGGGTCTTGTAGGCAGTAAGCAGAGAGCCTTAAGCCTTGAGCTTCTCCCAATCCCATTGTCATCAAGATCATCGTCTTCCTCTAGCTTCATTCGTAGCGTTGACATCTTCGATTTGGGTGACTTAAGGCCCGAGACACTCCATTGATCCTCTGCAGGAATGATGCTAGAGGCACTTAAGGGCGGTGGAGGCCGTGTTGGGTCAATGTCGTGTGAGGCTAGCAGAGCCCTTATGTTGCTCGGCAACTCGGTCACTTTGCCGCCCGCCATGGCGGCTCTAGCTTGCTCGAAGAAGAGAACTTGGACCACCACTCTTAGTGGAAGTAGCTCATTTTGTGCAGCATGCATGCAGGCCTCCATTGACAGCTTTTTGCAGTCTAGGATTCTACACAGCCTTTTCCTTTCACTCTTGTTCAGGTCTGGATGTGCCTGATTTGATGTTTAAGTATATAACAACTTTAATCAATAAATGTAAAGTTACATCACTCAACATCAGCAAGAATCAGACTAAATTCCATCACAATTTGTTTGATCCAAAATTGTAAATCTGGGGATGCACAAAAATGCATGTTATCAACAAATTGTGGACTGATTCCTGCTAAATAATTGGTGGGTCAACCTAATCCTGTTAGCAATAAATTATGAATGTGACATGATTTTAAGGTCAAGATGGTTGGTTATCTACTGTGGTAATGCTGACCCGCAACCTAAAATGTGACGGTGAAACTAATTTTTGCACAGAAACCTAAACACTTGAGTAATGGAAAATTGAGAACCTAATCCTGTCATTTACCTTAAGAACATCCTAAACTGTGATGGTGAAATATGCCCAGAAGTCTAAACATAAACACAAAGAAAATTGGAATGATGGTAAAATTAAGAACCAAGTAGTAAATTGTAATTACCTTAAGGTAAATGTCAATTGCTTTGTAAAGGTCATCATGATCAACCCTGGCAAATTCTGGTAATGCCTCAGCAATCGCAATAAACTTTGCCAGAGGCAAATTTACATCCCTGCCAATTTCCTGAAGATACACATCCACAAGCTTTGCCACTTTCAGCTTTGAGCTATGTGACGCTGAAGATGATCTTCGGCTCTCCTGAAACTCGAAATCGATGTTCTCAGCCGACCTAGACCTCCTCCTCTGGAAATTACCAAGCTTGGACCTTGGAGGACTAGTAGGGGGACTCTGCCCTTGTAACTTGAACTGCTCCAAAATGGTCATAACAATGTCTACATCGTATCGAGTACCCTTAGCTTCATATGGTACAGATGGTATTAACAAGTCACCAACTGTTGCCTCCTCTAATTGAAGCCCAACTCTTCTAGCCAATTCCATTTTGGAAGAGGAAGAGGCATTGAGAATATTGGCTGCCTTCAACAGTTTGAGCAAGAAACTGCTAGAAGTAGCACCTTTCTCAGCCGGAACTAAGCTCACAATTGTCTCCAAGATCAGCCTATGCTTTGAAGTCAAATCATTCCCCGAGTCTGAATCCGAATCAGATGTCGATGCTGCTTGTTTGCTGTACTCATTTTTTGATATGTTGGGTAGCCATTTTGCTGCGTAGATTTTCAATGCATCACCTATGAGATTAGAGGGTATTCTTCCACCAGATTTAATACCAATCATGGTCCTCCAGAAAAGGTCTATTCCCAATTCTGCAATATCCTCAGCCCACCACCCCTTGTTTCCAGGTTTGCCATGCCTCAGACTCTCGGCACCATTGCATGACACGTCGTCTCTTCCCCTCCGGGAGTAGCTATGTGACAAGCTAACCTTTGAAGGGTGTGTTATGACTTTGGAGGCAATTGTGTCTATACATCTGCCTGTGATTCCAAGGTCCTCAGACCACAGAGGAAAGGCCTTGGTGCTTTGCAGAGTGGCAATTGAGTCCCTCCAGCCATGAAGTATGCAAGAGTTGAAGAAGACCTCAAGCTTATATATCAAGTTTCCCTTCTCAACTTCCTCAGTCATCTGCAAGTACTCTGCGGCGCAGCGAGCAGCTACAATGTTGTGGGCACTGAGCGTGATTGTGATTCCATAGCAGAATTTTGCGCAGAGCTCGAATGCCTCAACTCCACTTGGAAAATCACGCAGTTGGATTATCTGGTGTTGCGAGGTTTCCGCATATTCAGAGCAGAGCCTCTGCAGCCTCAAACACTTTGACAGAAGTGGAAACTGTATGACATGTGAAAATGAATTAATTAATTTCAAGAAGACATTCATCTGCAATAATCAATTGGAATTTGTGAGCAACTTATACAGTGTACCTTGTGGAGCAAATATCTGCTTCCCTTAACTTGAATTATGAGATCACTTGAAACTTCAGAAGAAACTGACCTGAATTGAGCAGAAAAAGGAGTGGGAACAACTTTTGGTAACAACCTTCAATTCATTAATGACAACAGCATATCTTAAAAGTAGTAGATATTTAATCAGGTGTACTCTTACCTTATAGCCTCAGAAGTGTAGAAAGTATCTGGCCTAGATCCAAGTTTCATAAACTTCATGACTGATTCCTTAGTTTTCTTCACATCAGATTCTCCTTAACATAATTGAATTGGACAATCCAATTTGTTGGGTTCTTCTAGAATTGTTGGTCCAAAATGAGCTCAACCCCAAAAAATGAAATTTCACAACATAAAAAGGGAAAAGATTGGAAGAAGATTTTTCTTGGATGAAAGAGGATATCCAAGAACAAAGGAAAACCAAGAGCTCTTGTTAAGGAGGGTGGGATACTAAATGAGTTTCATATATAGAATATATTTATACATCAGAAAGAGTCAAAATGACAAAAACACTTAGAGGATCAAAAACACCGAAGTCCAGGTCCTATCAGTCAAATTCTATACCCCATGTGACTTGGACATGCAAACAAAGAACCCAAAGTAACTGCAATCCCAACCAGGTCAATCAAATAAAAAGAACACCAGCTTGAACAGCTAAAGCTGCTCTAAACCCAAGTAAACAAAACCACTAAAAAGGATGATTTTTTAAGATCAAAACCTGAATTTAAACCAAAACCCAGAAACAGAAACTGCCAGGAAAATCGAATATTGACCCTGAAAAATGAAAAATGTGAAGAACTGCGAACCTTCCTTTTCTGTTACTTGAAGAAGAAAAATGGACTGAGGCCTTCTTCTCTAGCGAGTAGTATGGACATGCCAGCGTGCAAATCAAAAGGCAACTCCCACGTGCTTGTCTAGAGCCCACTTGTGCCCTTCCTTCTCATCATTGCCACTCCATTTTTTATTGCAATTTTAAGCCCCCTGATTTTTTTTTTTTTTTTTGTCAAACTCTATTTTATACACAACATCATGATCGAATTGCCATTGTTAATTTCCAAAAGTGAATATCAGAGGAAAAAGAAGCTAAAGATGGATGTATATATACATTCCGAAAGAATACAAATAATACAAAACAAGTAAAGGATAGGAGAAGAATAGGATATGTGTATCACTATCAAAGAGATAGGCTTTTGAGGCTTTAAGCCCTTTTAGGCTTTTAGCCATTCTCCACCACCACCATATCATACAGATGAGCAAATGCCATAACTGTCCCTTGTGATTCGCTGCAATACCGAGACTAGCCCTTTTTGTAGTAATGGCATCTGGCCCATGACTGAAGCCTTTGAATACTATTGGTGTGATGGTGAAGACAACATGCATATGAATGATGTTAGAATGAGGGCAACTGAAAGCTTTTTTGGTCCTAAACTTTGATAAATGCAAGGCTAGAAATGCATAATTGCAGTTGAAGGTCATCTTCCACATATTGCAGACCGGATTATTTATGCGATTTGCAGCTTTGGGATATTTTTTTTGTTCATATTTGTAAATTTGATGCATGATAGTTACGCCAATGAGTTGAACACTGACAAGCAGCAATGCAGGCCACATTTTGTAAACATATATCTTATGATTCTAACTTTCTAGATACGGATACGTATATATACTTATTCATACGTATCATACAAGTTTAATGCATGATATAGTGCAACTGAGCACTGAGCAACAATAATGCAGACGCCATATTGTAGTATATATACAAATACAAACAAACAAAAAATTTTAAAAAAGGGACTTAAGACCTAAATCGAAGATGACTAGAATTAATCGAACTATTTATGTGAGTGTGAAAAGTCTCGTATTTGTCAAGTTTCACATCAAATGAGATGTGTTTTCTTGGGTTTGTTAAGAAAAATAGGGCAGAATGTCTACATCTTCAACTTCCGGGAAGCAAGATAACCCCACCTCATCATCTGTGAATTCTGATGCAAGTTGAAGCCACAAAGTTCAATAAGAGCTAGGGATCACATATATCACTAAATCGCGTTTTCTACAATCATTTATGGTTGTCTACCAGCTTGCAGAACCCTTTGAAAAAAAAAATTAGCAACTTTGCAAGTCTCATGAACTGGTACGGCGCGCATGAGAAGTAGTTGAAGATCATTATCCATTTGGAAGGGAAAACGAAAACAAGCAAACAATTGATGAAACGTATGTATGTTAGGGACACTTCCATCGAAAAAGAAAGAACATGTACACGGGCTGCTAGTGTCTACTCAAAGTGCTGCACCATATTCAGGCATAATCGGGCAGAGAATGAGACCCGTTACATGTTTAGTCTCGATCAATGTCCTCCACATAAGAACTTAAGCTTGTCTTGGCTTGATCGATACCTCACTGGTTTTCAATTCATTTACCTCAAATCTAGGCAATTGGCACTTTGGCCGGTTAGATATTTGAGGCTTTCACCTTCTGGTTTCCTACCTAAATATGTTTTAGGCATTGTGTTCGTTTAATCTAAATTTTTCTGTCGTTGTTTGAAATATATACAACATGCCATTTAGGATCTAATTAACTTACCGACTCTATCATCACAACTTGTGATTGTAACCCATTCTAATCTGAACTTATCTTCTAACCCGTCCACACAACTTGGGCTAACTAGGCAGGCAAGTCTGATATTCTACGAGTAGCGGAGGGTAAGCTGTGGGAAGGATCGAGTGGTGTCGAACATAAAGAAAGAAAGGCGTATATTTGGCGTGGAAAAGCTGATGTCCACCCTACAAGGTGATCGAGAGAGAGGAAAGAGGGTGAATCAAACAGTTCCACAAATAATATTATTGCCGTAATGGTCCTCACCGTGCTGCCCAACGGGGTGGCCAACCGACAATTTGGGACCCCAAACGACCCCACCGTGACAGCCCAGATAATTGAGTCCTTTACAGTTTTCATACCAAATCCCAAAAAGTTTAGGCTGTTTGGAATTGCTGTACTTTTAAAAAAGGGTTTTTGTTTTTGTGTATTTATCATATTTCTAGAGATTTTTTTTCCACTTACCCTATTAAATTTTTTTAAGGGATTTTGACCAAAAGCCCCAAAATGAGCCAAAGTTATCCCACTTACCCCAGCAACAGATTTTTATTCTCACATACACAATTTAATAGAAAATGACCATTTTGCCCTCAGCCCAATTAAACAATTACAACCATTGCCACTCAACACCAATCTCTCACACATCCCGATCTCTCTCTCCTCTCTCTATGCCCCTCCCTCTCTCCCTACTGACCTCCGGCTCCGGCGCACGACCCAGGCTCTCTCTCCCCTCCGGCGCTGGACCCAGGCCGTCTCCCTTTCCTCCAGACTCGGGCCGCCCACCACGGCTTCGTCACCGGAGGAATCGACCTCGACGACTCTGTCCAGATTGGAGTCGACCTCGACGACTGGCTGGTCCTAGTCCAGCACCACTTCACCGTCGATCATAGTAACGACCACAACGCCGAATTCAAAGTCGACAATTTCTCCGTCGACGACGACGGCGGTTCCACTCCCAAGTCCTCCTCTGCCGTGGCGATTCGTCGAACACCTCGAGCTACAGGTCCACCAGTAGCATCCGGAAACTCGATCTCATCCCACTCCAAAGCGGTGACTGACCTCGGTGGATCGGCTGGTCCAGGTGACGTAGAAGAGGTGAGTGAGTGAGTGACGTCGGTCAACGACGAGAGCTTGGCCTTGGAGTCCTCGGCGTTGGAAACGTCGCACTGGATGTACTCAACGGAGGAGAAGAAGAGGAGCGAAGGAGGAAGATAAGGAGTGGAGAGAGTGAGGGGCTGAGAAAGGCCGGTAGATGAGATGAGGGGAATAGTAGGTGTTTTGAATCTTTTGATTTCTGAGCAGCCATCTTTTTTTTCTCCTTTTCTTTTTATTTTTCCTTAATTATCTATTGTATGGACTTGCAACAACTAGTATTAGAGAATCTTTGAAGATTGGAGCCTACTCATCCTGCATATAGTCCATACCTTGACTTGTTTTTTTATGATTGAGCTGCAACCCTCTTGCTTTTTTTATTTTTTTACTTTTTTGGTAAAATAGGGGGCAGAAGGTCGAAAAGGAAAGAAAAAAAAAGGAAAAAACAAGTTTTATTGAGGGACAATAGACGTGTATTGGGGGGCAATAGACGTCTATTGCGGGGCAATAGATATTTTAAATTAATGTAATCTCCTCTTTTTTTTCTTTAATTAAAGTTATATTTGTGTAATTTTAGAAAAATTAGTTCTCATTTCGGTAATCGAAACGTCTATTGGGGGGCAATAGACGTCTATTGGGAGGCAATAGACGTTTTAAAATTGATATAATTTCTTCGTTTTTTTCTTTAATCAAAGTTTTATCTGTCAAATTTTAGGAAGATTAGTTCCTATTTCGGCTACCGAAAGTTCTATTGGGGGGCAATACATGGCTGATAGTCGTCTATTGGGGGGCAATAGACGTCTATTAGGGGGCAATAGACTATCGGGGCAATAGACGTCTATTGGGGGGCAATAGGAGGCAATAGAGGTCTATTGGGGGGCAATAGATGTCTATTGGGGGCCAAAAAACCTTTCCAGTGAGATTTTCAACAAATTCCGGTGACCGGAATCCGGCGGCCGGTGATCGGAATCCTGCGAAAGTTGGCCGGAATCCGGCGGCCGGCGACCGGTGACGGGCTCCGGCGAAGTCTCCTATGGTTTCTCTCTCTTCTATTTTCTCTCTCTCTCTAAGTAAATAAGGGGTGAGGGGTAAAATGGTATTAAAAAAAAATTAAAAACAAAAAAAAAATCTTAATGGGGTATTAGGGAAGACTCCCTTAGAGTGTATTGGGTAAAAGGGAATTAAAAAAACTCAATGGGGTTAGTGGGAAAAAAATCCCTAGAAATGGGGTAAATAGACAAAAACCCTTTTTTTAATTCCCTCTTACACAAAACACTCTAAGGAGGTCTTCCCTAATACTCCATTAAGATTTTTTTTTTTTTAAATACCATTTTACCCTCACCCCTTTGTTACTTAGAGAGAGAGAGAATGGAAGAGAGAGAAACCATAGGAGACTTCGCGTCACCGGCCGTCGGATTCCGGCCAACTTTCACCGGATTTCGGTCACCGGTCGCGGGAATTCGGTCAACGGTCACCGGAATCCGGTCATCTGCCGCCGCCCACCAGACTTTTCAGAAAACCTCACCAGAAAAGTTTATTGCCCCCAATAGACATCTATTGGCCCCCAATAGAGGGGCAATTCCCCCCAATAAACGTTTATTGCCCCCTAACAAAACTTTCAGTCGCCGGAATATGAACTAATCTCTTTAAATTTAGACAGATAAACTTTGATCAAATAAAAAAAATGAGAAAATTACATCAATTCAAAACGTTTATTGTCCTCCAATAGACGCTTCAACAGATGTCTATTGCCCCAATAAAACCTTCTTCTTCTTTTTTTTTTTCATTTTTCTTACCTTCTGGGCCTTCTGCCCCATTTTACCAAACAAAGACAAAAAACAAAAAAAAAATGAAAGAGAGAAATTGATTTAGGCACCCAGAGAATGGCTTTGGGCACCAAATCATCTTTCTCCTTTCTCCTCTGCCACCGGCCTGCGTCGAGCACCAGAGGATACAGCACCGGAGCAACGGCGGAGTGGATCGAACGCCGGTGATGCACAGCGGAGTGGATCGAACGCCAGAATTTGGGCAAGAACTTGGGGAGTGGATCGACGCCAGAGATGCGCAGCACTGGAGGGTTGGTCCTCGACACGTTAGCTTTCTTGGCGAGCTCTTTCATCAGAGAGAGAGTACATCGCCGGCAGTTGCTGGATGGATAGAGAGAGAGAGAGAGAGACAAAGATGGGACGGGATCGTGGTGGAGAGAGACAGAAGCATGGCATGATGTAATTTTTTAATTAGGCTAAGGGCAAAAATGTCAATTTAATTTAAATTGGGTAAGGGGGAATAAAAATTTGTTACTGGGATAAGTGGGATAACTTTTGCTCATTTTAGGGCTTTGGGTCAAGGACCCATAAAAAAATCAGTTTTTATCTAAAATTTTAAGTTTTATTATGTTTGGTAAGTAAATAAAAAATAGTTTTCATTGAAAATTATAGGTTACTGACAATAGATTTTAGAACCAACTCAAATATTACTTTTAAAAGCTGTTTTCGATCAAAATACTTTCTGAAGTTGTTTTATGTACTGATAGCACTTCTAAAAGTATTGTTTACCAAACACGAAACTGTTTTAATTCACAGCTGATTATTCTCACAACACAACAGCAGCAGATTTTTTTTAAAAGTCACAGCAATCTCAAACTAGCTCTTAGTTTTGGCCATACTAGACCTTGGCCCAATGCATAGTGTGATCGAATAACATTGTCGAGCAAGACCGGACAGAGGTAAAGCCAATTAGACCGGCGCCATGGCTTTTTCATTTCGTTTTACTTGCAAATACAAAAATTCTATTATACACACATGTATTACATACAGAAATTTGACGGTCAGTGATGAGAGATTAAGGCTACTTATAATTACACATTATCAGATTCCGTTGTATGTTACACATGTGTATAGTAAAACCTCACAACTATATATATATGTTTTATTTTGTATTTTAGCCTCGCACAAAACAAAAAAAAGGACTTCGCCACTATTTCCACCGAGAGGGTCAAGTATGTTGAAAGGTTATAAATTTTAGTTAAAGCTAGATATTCTTAAGAAACACAAGGAGCCCACAAAATTGGATGCATAGAGATCCTGCTATGAAATTCCAAGCTAGCTAGGGTACGAATTTGATGAGGGAATAGAGAGGGGAAGGGGGGCACCACAATCCCACATTGGAAAAAGCTGAAAGGGATTTTGGTCGTCAGTGAATAGCCGGTACATATAAATGTGAATGTTACAATTCATAACAAGCAAGCATCGATCTCGAACACATAACACAACAAGCTAAGCATCGGAATCGTATATGTGGCTCAGACAGTGCACTATGCAACTGTGGATGTATACATACACATAACTACAAAATTTGAATCCCCGAAGAGAATAAATCAGAATAATCATGTAAGCAGAGACATATCGAGACAGTGATTACTAAAGTTATGCGATATTAATTTGATATTTTTTCTGCCTAATATGAATCACACTGATTATCGATCCCTAATATTCTCAATAAACTCTTTTTTAATCGTCACCTATTGTACACAAGTATGTTTCTATCTCTAAACTTATGCTAGGGTTAGCAGTACTTTTCCTCCCGCTGGTAAAAGGGTTATTCCGTTAGGAATATCTCTCTCATACTATGGAAGATCTCTCTCTAATGAGATACTATGGAAGACATAAAGGTGCTTGATGATACTGCAGTCTCGATCCAGCATATATAATCTCTTTTTTTCTATATCTTTTGGGAAAATTTCGCAAACAGTACACCAAGAAAAAGCCACTAATAATTCTTATACACAAAGTTTCAAACCAACATTTCGGTACACGAAATCTGAAACTCGACCCACTATCAGTACACGACATCAATTTTTGACACCAAAATGTCAATTATGCCCTCGATTCTTTTTTTTTTTAATAAATTTTTTTCTTTCTGTTATTTTGTTTTTCCTTCGTTTTTATCTTTCTTCTTCCTTCTTCCGGGCTCACTCCCTCGCTTCCAACGCCACCTTCCTCACCTCCACGCTCACTCCCTCGCTTCCAACGCCGCCCTTGCGAGCTGAGCTTTTCCCGCCGCTGCCGCTCCGCCTCCATGTGGTTGAGCGGCGTGTCTCGGCCCAGCCCGGGTTTCCGGCCCCGTTTCTTCGGCGCTCTTTTCATCTGGCAGTCGGAATCTGCGAAGTCCGAGTTTGGGTTCGGGGCTCCGTTCTTCTTCTTGCTAGAACCAAAAACATGTTTCTTGTCGTCATTGTACGAGCTGTGATCCTCTTCCTGCACGCCGGAAATGATGCCGATGTCAAAAATGGAGAAGTTCCGGTTGATGAACTCGAGCGGTCTTGTTTCCGGGTCGGGCTGATCCGACCCGAACAACGACTTGGCTTGCTGGATCAACCCCCAGTTCTCTCTGATCAAACCGGAGGAACCCATTTCAAGAACACCGTCGGAAGTTGGGATGCAGATCAAGGTCTCGATCCCATGGATTTGGGCCTCTTTGGCTCTCTCGCAGTTGTTGAACTGAAGATCGTGGGCCCCGCTCAGCCAGATTGAGGTCCCGGAGCCGAAGGCCTTGCCGGGAACAGAGCCGTCCCCGACTGCGAAAGATCGAGTGAGGGAGTGAGCCCGGAAGAAGGAAGAAGAAAGAGATAAAAACGAAGGAAAAAAAAACTAACAGAAAAAAAAAATTATTAAAAAAAAAAGAACTGAGGGCATAATGGACATTTTGGTGTCAAAAATTGATGTTGTGTACTGATAGTGGGTCGAGTTTCAGATTTCGTGTACCGAAATGTTTGGTTTGAAACTTTGTGTATAAGAATCATTAGTGACATTTACTTGGCGTACTGTTTGCGAAATTTTCCCATATCTTTTTGAGCTTGTAAATAAATGAACAGAGGAAACTGTACTAATCACTGCATATATGATATATCATGCTTAATTATTAATTTTGTATGTTCATATCATGACAATCTGTTATATGTAACAGTACGTTGATTGCAATTTTGTCATATAATATGATCACGTTAATTATAACAATCTTCCCCAAGTTGGTATTGTTTTTCGTAACTATTTCTGTCCGACAGAGGACTAAACATGAAATAAACCAGAAAAGACTAAATTCCAAACATGAACAATTAAGCATCTGAGGGATCCCACCTGGCTAGCAATAAGCACAGCAAAGCCTAGCCTGCTACAATTATCCCATTTTCGTACGTACAAATAGTAGATTCTGTTTTAATGTCATCACTAAGAGTAAGAGTGCTCTTCTTGTTGGCCTGCACTGCATGTCATCACGTTGTTTTGGAAAGCCTCCATCTAACTCTTTGATTGAGATCGAGTTTAGGCTGAATTTCTCTTTGTTTCATACCCCAAGGCCTATTTGCCACATTAGGTCAAAAGGGCAAAAATTAAGTATGATTTGGTTTGAGCTGTCTGTCGGATAATCTAGTACATCAACTAAGGGGGTCTGAAAAGTTAGAATGCCAATGAATCTTAATAACATTTTCTTTTTGCCGTTGTCTCTTATCAATTCATTTAATTTTATTACCGAAACAACAAAATAAAAAATTATTTAGTGTAGCTATCTAAAATCAAATAAATGTAGGAATAATTTTAACCAACAGAAAAATTTAGTCCCTGATAAATTTCTATTAATAATCACAGATATATCATATATGGCAACAAAGTTTTGATTTTGATAGATATTTTGATTTTTATATATTAAGAATCATATTTAGTGATTATAGACACATTTTCATTTATGATTTTTTTTTTGAGAATATTTCATTTCATTTATGATTTTTGCGTAGAGAAGATGCTTAACATTTCTTTGACCTTTGTCGTGCTAGTATATGGGGTCGTTGCTCTATTAAGAATGTGACATTTGCAACGTAATTGTTTTTTTTTTTCTCTCTCTCAACGAAAAAAAAAAGAAAAACCTTAGAACTAGCCTCTGCGACCTACTCCCTTCTTCAAGGCTTTCGCTCGTCCGGCTGCGCCGCCATGCTAGGCGGGCCTTGGGCCTTGCCAGCGTGCGTTGTGCGTGGTCGGACGGGACTAGTTTTATGGATGTTTCTTGATGAGCGGCGAGGTTGCCAGCGTGAAGGAGAACTGAATCGGGTTGGTGATCAGATCGATTCTGATTTGGTTACGGACTGGTGATGGGATTGGAAGCGTTTGGCTGCTACAGGCAGCTGACGGGAACTGGAAGAGGATATGGCTCAAAGGCAGATGGGATGGAGGCGAGGCTGGTTATGACGGTGGATGGACGGATTTTTAGGATCCGTTTTGGTGGAGATCTCGTAGTCTGGTTCGATTGGGTCGTTAATTGGCTTTGGTGTGTTGGTGAGGTGGTCAATCAGTGTGCTACGGTGATGGCGACTTCGGTGGTTGTCAGTGGCGGTAGCGATTTCGATGGCTGTCAATGGCGGCGGCGATGGAGTTTTGGGTCGTGGTGCAGGTATCTGCTCGTCACCAATGCTTCAGGGCCGGTCCTGGTGGTTGGGGCTAGGCATTTGGGCTATGTTCTTGGGCAGGTCTGTTGGTCATGTGGGTTGGACATCTGGTGTTAGTTTCTTGTCTAGCTTTTCTAGTGGTCTTAGTGGCTTCGGCCTTTTCTAGTTTTCTCTAGTTTTTTTAGCCTATCAAATGGATTTTAGATCTTTATCGGCTTAATTCTGAGTTTCTCTAGTTGTACACCAATTGAGGTCTCTAGGCGACTAGTTTTATTACTTGGAGAGTTAGGTTGTGAGGGTTTGGATCTTTTTTTGTGTTAGGCTCAATAAGTGAGCGTATGTGTTAACAGTGAGAGTCACCTGTCCTTTGCTCGGTAGCTTGTGCCATTTATAATTTTGGTATGAGACAGCATCTGATGTACGTGCCTTCTGGCCATGGATAAATTAATGAAATTATCTATTTCTTCAAAAAAAAAAAATGTGACATTTGCACTAATATGTTCAACTTTTCGTGAGTTTGCGGTGAAGATAACATTTTTTTTTGTCATTATTTTTTTTTCTCTCTTTTCATATCATTTTTCTCTAAATATTCTTTTTTTCCTTTTTTTTTTTTTTTTTTTTTGACAAAGAAGTTCCTTACACTTCTCTCAAATGCATGCATATTTCTCTAAGCTTCCAGATACCATACAATAGTTTGGTCTATCATTTTCAGGATTAGGTAGGTTAACAGCAAACAAGTAATGGTTAGGTCCAAGGGGCAATTAGTCAAATAGATCAAGAGGTTCAAGATCACAAATTTTAGTTGGTAAACCTAAAATGATTAAGGGAACATCTCGCTTCCCCAAGATACCCACCCTCCTCCATTTGTCAAAGACATATAATCGCGTGCAACGCATGTTTTCGGCAGGATGAGTATTGAAATGACAAATGTGTTTCAGTAAAGCTTTATCATATTATTGACTGTAATCAAAGGTAACAAGCTTCTGTTTATATGCATGATGATGATGATTAGTACTAATCCAATTATCATAATTAAGCATGCTTTTTCTAGGAATTGGTTTGACAATTGACATGAAAGATATACATCATCATATACCATTTCCCTTTTGCTGTTTGGTGGCTTTAAATTCACTCACAGACTCGAGAAAAGATCATTTCTTTTGGGCATAGTCTCATTTTTACCACTTGAATAGATACCAAGACAAATATGTCTTTGTTCATTGATTTGATCAGAGGCGAATAATTTCTTTTTCTTTTCTTCTTTTCACAAAGCTGATTCTCATTTATACGGGAGCTGAGGAGCAGGGTAGAAAAGTACTTCTCCTTTCCCTCATTCCATGTTTGGTTCATTCCCGATCTTTGTCTTGATCTTGTACCTTCCCGTTTAGGCATGGTGAAATCTTGATATGATATGTTGTTTAGTTTAAAATTTATATATTGAAGTCGGAGCTATAGGCACTAGGTGCATTATCATTGCTCTAATCTTTAGTCTTGTTTTTTGGGCAAATTCAGTTGAGGTTTTCTAAAGTTTGGGCAATTATTCAATCATAGGCATACCGGAAAGTTTATGGAAACGGAAACTGAGCAACAACAATAGGTGTTCAGTGAAACGACTATTTGATATATTTCTATCATATGCTATCGGTCAACACACCTCTTTTTTTTTGTTAGACATCGATCTCCAAACCGATATAATTACATGGCTTAACTTGCATGAAAGCGTGTTAAATTATCAAAGAAAAAGAAAAGATTGCGAAGCCTAAAGTGGAGGCTGAGGGGAAATCTTGTTCATGCCTTCGAGAAATTACACAATATATAGTATAAACTGAAGGTGCACACTCCCTATTTCCACAACCCTAATTTTCCATATGCTTTTCAACGGGTGAAAAGAAAAGAAATGAAAAGAAAACTCCAGTCAAGCTGGTATGGATTATTAATATCAACTTTATCAAAGGTGTTATAGATTAACATAATCTTGACGAAGCAATAACAATTCCTTTCTCTGTTTTGGGATCAGTTAAGATAAGCAACTCAGATATTCATGATGATCTCAACGATACGTGTCAAATAAAACTTCTCCTTCACTTTTGTATCGAAAGTTCATCAATTATTTCATCATTCATGGGCAACGATATTTCTCTTGATAATGTCCAAAAGCGAAATCGGCCAAAAATAAAAAATTGATCAAAAGGGGGCGTTTTGAAGTTGGCAGCTGGGTTTTGAAAACAACTGCTTTTAAGCACTAAGGTTGCTAAGATGTTCTAAATTCTAATCCTATGGGCCAGCTATTGCCTACTGGCATATAATATTAAGAACAAACCATATACCAGAAAAAAAATCGATAATGGTAATCATTCAGGCCCCATATATAGCAATGAGCACCAGAGCAAGTCTAGGTCAACTTTGAGATGGAGTTGAGAGAAGGAAAAGAAAAGAATCAAAGAAAGAAAGCATTAAAAGGGTTTGGAGTACCACTGTTAATTGAAGTTGATGAGATCGACTTTAGGTGCTGTACATTGATGATATGAGTAGTTTTCCTTTCTCTCTTTCTTATTTCTTAGTTTCTTTGATATAAGGTTTAGGGTTAGCCTTTTCAGCAAGTTATATGATATCATTGTTGGCAGCGGAACTTGTGGCCAAAGTTACATACAGATCGTAGTAGTGATTAATTATTAGGTCAGCCAAGGATGATGTGGTTGATGAATTCTATTGGACCGCCTTGCGTACGGGCAAGTTTTTGCAACGAGTGTATACCGTAATAAAGTGATCCACACTTCCATGTACTCAAAGGTGATCTAGTAACTTCAGTTTGGGGTTGATCAATTTCTCTGTTTCACCATTGAAGTAGATAATAAACTTTGGTATAGGTAACAGAAAGATGAAATTGTTAAATATCATGGCGTTCTAGTGGGAGATTTTTTTTTTGGTCATTTTAAGGGATTGATTATTTGACCAACTTTCCGATCACTTACCAACATCTCCACCGTTCAGTTGTTAGGTCTATATGAATAGATCAATTCTAAAAAATTTCAGCCAAATTGATAATCATTAAGGCATTCAAAATTGTGATTTATTATTTTAAACATGAACGGTTCATGTTTGACAGATTTGGTTCGTCCATTGATTTATTTTAGTTCTATACCTTAAACAGTCAGCAATTTGACTGAAATTTTTTTAAAGTGATATATTCATGGAGTCCTAAAACAACGATCGAAATGCCGATATGTGATCGAAAAGTGAGTCCCACAAAGAATCCCTTAAAATGACAAAAAAAAAAAAGGATTTCTTAGTGGAATGGCCCTATATACACACACACACCCAGTGGGAGACATTAGTGCTTAATTAACCCAGCTAAAGACATAGCATGTAGATGCAATAAGAGAGTATATATTAGGTCAAATGAGAAGAGGTGCACATCACAACTACCAACGGTGGGTGTTCACTAACCAGTAACTGACCAAATAAATTATGCTCAACCACTCTTGGATTTACATCCAAGGGTTGAAAACAACTCAACTCAACTTAAAAAAACCCTAGGAGAGTATTTCTCTCAACCTAGTCTTCTACGACACCCTAGCCTCCTTCCCTAGCCTCTAGCCTCTTGCTATCGCTTCCTCCTCTCCATGGCCTCCATAGATGCCGTCACAGCAAGCTTTGGTGCTCCTCTTGCTCTCGCAACGGGTGGTAGTGCCCCGGATCTAGGATAGATTGGCGGTGGTCCTGTGTGCAAGTCCTCCCAATCTTTTCTACTTGGCAAACCTTTGATCGAGGATGACAATGATGTGCCTCTTGTCACTCTGAAGAAGAAGACGGGTAGACCACTGGAAATAAGAATAAGAGCCAACAGCCCAATAACTACAATTGGAGGTTCGGTTTCTAGCCCTAGAGATAAGGGCAAAGGAAAGCCTTAGGCTTTCCTGGTCTCTTGCCTACCACTTGAAATTGGGTCTTATATTACTTTCTTCTTAGTTTACTCTAGTTGTACACCAATTGAGGTCTCTAGGTGACTAGGTTTACTTTTCAAATAGGGGTTAGTAGTGCAGACTTGATTTCTTGTTGTTTAGGCTCAATAAGTGAGCGTATGTGTTAATAGTGAGGGTCACCTGTCTTTTGCTTGGTGGCTTGTGCCATTTAGTTTTTTTTAGTATGAGACAGCATCTGATGTACGTGCCTTCTGGCCATGGATAAGTAATGAAGTTATCTATTTTCTCAAAAAAAAAAAAAAAAAAAAAAAAAAAAAAAAAAAACTCAACTCAACTTAAAAACTACTCTTTCTACCATTGAATTTACATATAAGTTGAACATAGTTTTTTTAGTTAGTTAGTGACCAGGCGAACATGATCGCAACTACCAAATGAGGAACACCATCCACCAAACAAAATCAAAATCAGTATAAGTTACGCTGCAAAGAAAAATATGTGTTAACAAATTCTGAATCCAAGACTCTTTGGAACCTAGATTGATCAAATATTTTGTTGGCCAAATCATCATGCCTAAATTTCTTAGACAATTGCCAAACCCAAAAAACTTAACTAAATCAATATAAATTAGGCGGGAGAGCTTCTAATGAGAACCATTAAAATAAGAATTCATGAGTTTTCTAATCAACAATTGTGAGACTCACTTTTCTATCACATTTTGACAAATCAACCTTTAGATGTTTAGATCATTTCTGCAAATTTTCAACCAAATTGAAAATCGTTAAGATATTTATAATCATGATTTATTATTTATGAACAAGAAAGGTTCAGATTTGATAAATTTGGTTCGTTAATTAATTTGATCGTTCGGTACCTTAACTATTAGTGTAGAAAATTTTCAGAAGTGATTTACTCATGCACACATAAACATCTAACAGTTGATTTACCGAAATATAATTACAAAGTAGGACTCACAACCATTGATTAGAAAGTTCTCATGAAGTCCTCATTTTTAAGGTCCTCATTAGAACTTTAGATGCTATCTACAAAGAAAAATGTGTAAAAAATTTGAATCCAAAACTTTTTGGAACTTAGATTGATCAAATGCTTTGTTGGAAAAATCATCAAACTCAATTGTCTTAGACAATCACCGAAACCTAAAATAACCATAAAAACTTAGGAGTTAAATACTGCTTACTCCCTATACTTATAGGGTTTCATCGTTTCAGTCCCTGACCTTCGAATTTCACCTAAAAAGTCTCTGAACTCCCAATTTCCTCTCAATTGGTCCCTGCCATCAAATATCCGTCAAAAACTCTGTTATTTTCTCCTAAAAAGTCTATTATACCCTCAATTATTTTAAAAATATATATATTTGTCCTCTATTTTTTTATTTTTTATTTTTTTTTCTTTTTACCTCTTCTTCTTCCGGCTCTCTCGCCTCCTTCTTTTCATCTCCTCATCAAGATGGTTCCAATCCACAGACCTTCAAGAGGTGAAATGAAAAAAAAAAAAAAAAAAAAGAGAGAAAATTTTTTTTTTAAAAAAAAGTAAGTGAGGGCATAATAGACATTTTCAGCAACTTTAACAGAAAATTTTGACGGCAGGGACCAATTGGGAGGAAATTGAGAGTTCAGGGACTTTTTAGGTGAAATTCGAAGGTCAGGGACTGAAACGATGAAACCCTATAAGTATAGGGAGTAAACAGTATTTAATCCAAAACTTAGCTAATCTGCACCATTAATCGTTAGCACCTGACGATTAATACAAAAAGCTGTTTGTTCATTCTAAACCAAACATTACTTTTCCCCATTAATCAAGAAACAACAAATTCGATCGTATTATGAATCCGATAATAAACACAAGGCAACAAGAGGAAGGGGACGAGTGGTGAAGCAGATTGATCAGAGAGAATTACATGCATGACAGATAACAGATAAGTGGCTCCATGACACAGTAAAGAAACGCTGTAGATGCCCAGATAAGTGGGTGACAACACTTAGCCCCATCAGCCTTAAATATATGTTTCTTGTATGCATGTAAGTGATGTAAAACTATTGACAGGAAAACTGAGTAGACAGAGAGACCCAACTAAGAACACATGCATGCTCTCATGCATGCACATTATCTAGCTAGCTTAATTTGTTAGCCAAATACAAGCTCTCTCTCCCTCGACCATAGCTTTCAGTAGGAGCTAGGCGGCCAGTTGGTAAGGGAACAATGACAAACCCTCTATCGACACCCATATCGGTTTGATTGCACACGTGCAACCCTGCCTCCTTTGTCTACGACGGTCACGTATTAACCAACTTCCATCATTCACTGTGATATGTGTCGTATAGATCTTGTGTAATATACCTAGGCATTCATTCTCTTCTCTTCGAAATTTCGACGATAATTTCGTTTTTTTGATGTGCCGATATTTTGGGGTCATACCAATTAAATTTCGTTCGATATTTCCGGAAATTTCACGAAATATCGGGAAATCTTCGATATAATGACGATATTTTAGCGTGCCTTTCGGAAGCTTCCATATTAAGACCAATTTCTCACTTGCCATGTCACTACCACGTGATTGACTTTTAGTTGGAATAAAATTCCTCACAAAAAAGCCAATTTGCAGCCGCCGCGGTTCGAACCCAACTTGGGTTGATACACTTGATTGACTAGATCATCTCTGCTACCCTTGCAAATGCATATAAATTGCAACTTTAAATATATAAACGTAGTATGTAATGAATCTGATAACTGAGGTTTGTGTCTAATAACTAATTTACAACTCTCATTTTTTACTTACATTTTCTTTTTCTTTGTTGAGAATAATTTTTACTTACATTTCTATTCACCAACAGTTCGAAATTTTTATAACAACCTTTAAAAATTACTCATAAATTGAGTCAAATTTACTCATTGGTTGCACCTTTCATATTTAAAAAAAAAATTTGAGATGTTTAAAGTAAATTTTAGAAAATTGTCAGCGATTCAACATTTATTATTTCACCTTAAGTTAGTACAACTTACTATATAATAATATTTATTCAAGGTTTCTTGTGAAATATAGTAGATAATTAATAAACATTTCTAAAAGTTTAATGTAAAATTTCCATGTTTTTATTCAAATTTACATCATTTTTTTCGATTATTTACCGATATCAATATATCCTCGATATTTCCGTCGAAATTTCCATTTTCCAGACTATCGATAATTCCTCGATACTCAATATTTTAGTCATTGCTTCTCTGTTCTGTTGAAGGAGAGATTGTTTTGTATATTGGATACGTGGTCCGGCATTGCGTACTTAGTGGTGCTTTATATCTTCTTGAATCTTGACATGCAAGAGACCTTGCTTTTGTTGTTTTTCGTATTATTTAGTGGTTGAACTTTTAAATTTTGGGATCCGCTAAAACTGCAAGAATTGGGAAATCTCCTCTCTATCTCTTCTTCTATTATAAATGGAGGGGCTCTTTTAATGTCAAAGAGCTTCACCGAAATATGAAGTGTCTAAAATGATATTTTAAATAAAAGATAAAGAACTCAAAATGAAATTATCTAAAGAGTTATTATAAAAGAATAAAAAAATAAAAAATAAAAACAAAAATATGAAAACATTGAAGAAGTGCGGGCAACTTCCTTGTTCTTCATTTTTTTACGATAACAAGACTTTGCATTGTACGGTTAGAAAACTATTGAATATAAATCCTAATACATTAATCTCAGTTCTTAACACTAATCACATATTAAGAAAAAACTCATTAGATACATCATTGGTTATACAGAATATGTTTTGAGATTGCTCATTGCTGTTAGTTTTGCCTTGTATCAGACATCTATTTTCCGATACATCTTCTTGTTAGGCCCAGGCTCTGATATATGCCTCCACAACCTCTAGGTTTCCCATCTTGGTTGAGACCATAAGGACATGGCCCAATAAAGCTGAGCCCAAAGTCCTCTGGGTCGATGTTCTCATATTTATGGGCAGCCTTATTGTTTGTCTTGGCCCATTATTATAAAGGCAACCAAATGTCAATCCTTGGGCTTTCTCCTCTATTTCGCTTCCACACCACCTCCACCAATATCTCGTACATGCCTAGCAAAGGTTTCGCAGCAAGGAGACATTTCTACCGGAAGCCACAAAAGAATTTCATCGTTTTCGGTTGTTCCCCGAACTCCACATACTTCTCGTCCATAAGGACTTCTCTTTTACCCATCAAATGTTTTGTTTTTGTTTTTTTTTTCGTCAAACAACAGAAAATTTCATTAATAGAACCAATTACAAAGAGGCCCAACAAGGCCTCCCAAGAGGAACTACAATAAACAACAAGGCCCAAGAGGCCCAGACCAACAAGTTCTTTCATCTGCAAACAATGACCTGCAACTGTTGACAGGGACAAAAAAAAAAAAAACCACTGTGTGAAGTAGCCAGCAGCAAAATCGAACCAAATCGAACGAGCGAAGACGAGACCCTTGCCAATTTCGATGTACCTAGCCACCAAATTTTCATAGATCAGTACAAACACCACCTCCACCATATCAAACAGAGTCTGCTAAGAAGAGAACCGACGAGACCAAGATAACAACTGCCTTCGAGGAGGCTGGTTGAAAGGAACATGTGAGATACAGCAAAAGACCGAAGAGAGAGGCACTGACAAGAAACACACTCTTTTTGCATCACTGAGGCCTTCTCCAACCCAAAGGGTGAAATGGCCAAATGGCTAAAATTTGACCAAATTCATCTCCAACTCAAATAGTTAAGGGTTAAAATTTGACCTGCAACTGTTGACAGGGACAAAAAAAAAAAAAAACCACTGTGTGAAGTAGCCAGCAGTAAAATCGAACCAAATCGAACGAGCGAAGACGAGACCCTTGCCAATTTCGATGTACCTAGCCACCAGATTTTCATAGATCAGTACAAACACTACCTCCACCATATCAAACAGAGTCTGCTAAGAAGAGAACCGACGAGACCAAGATAACAACTGCCTTCGAGGAGGCTGGTTGAAAGGAACATGTGAGATCCAGCAAAAGACCGAAGAGAGAGGCACTGACAAGAAACACACTCTTTTTGCATCACTGAGGCCTTCTCCAACCCAAAGGGTGAAATGGCCAAATGGCTAAAATTTGACCAAATTCATCTCCAACTCAAATAGTTAAGGGTTAAAGGGCTATTTTTGAGGGCTAAAGATACCCCTTCATTTAGCCCTATAGCCCTTAAAAAAAATTGTATCAGAAAGTTGAAATCAATGTGATAAATTTTGCAGCATGCATGTGCATTGCATGTGTGAGTGTACATTTAAAGTATGAAATCAATGGTCCATATTAATGGCATCTCATAATCTGATGGCAATAAATGACCAGATGACGTCAGCAACGGCTAGTTGTGCTGACGCCATCTAGCCTTTTTTTCAGACATAACTCCCCAGACATTCAAATTTCACACAATTTGGTCCAAAATGACCATTTTACCCCTCACTTTTTGTTTTTTGTTTTTTTAGAAGAATCTCTAAACCGGCCAGCCCTCCCTCTCTCTCCTCCAATTCCACTTCACCCCTCTCGCTCTCCCCCTCCAAACCCTAAAATGCCTCCCCACCGGCACCAAGATCCAGACGCTCCCCTCCGGCAGCTCCCTCGTCGTCACCTTGCCGCCTTCTGGCTGCAGACTCTCGCTCAACGGCGTTAGGGTCACAACCGTCGCCTCGCCTATCTACGACGACTAGTTCCTAATCATTCTCGGAGTTGCCTCGTCCATGCTCCCGCCCCGACCCGAATTCCGGTTGCGGATCCAATGTGCGGGTCGCCTCGTCGAACGATACAAGTACGATCGGGTTTCGGACCAGGAGAATCGTACCCTGAACGGCCCGAGGAGGCCGATTGCAGTTACTATCTCAGGACTGGGATTTGTGGGTGCTGTTTGGACCCAAAATGAACATTTTGGCCTGACAAGACACGTCTTGGAGAAATTGAGCCAATGTCAGTGGCTCAAGCTATATATTGTCAACAAGCTCGAAATATATATTTAGAGGCTAAATAAAGCCTACTATGGAAGCATGGAAGCATGAAAAGTTAACTTTAGCACATTTTTCTACTTCGGCTAGGAGAAACCAAGCTAAACAAGGAAGGAGGGGCGGCAGACTAACCAAATGAAATCTAAATGAGCTAAAACTTTCCAGATTAATTCTAGAAAGCCCAATGATCATTTCTTATGAAGAGTGCCAGAGCTAGATTTGAGTGGAAGGCCTTCAAACAATCAGTCCAATTTTCTACAGAAGCAAAACTGGAAAACTGGACCTGTAAGAGGTCCAGCAGCATTTCCAGCCCAACCGCATGGAATAAAGCTCTGAAAATTTGTCAGGATGATCTACACTCATAGTGGAACATTTTTTATGAAGAAGTCGAATGATCATTCTGAAGGCTTGTTGGAGAAATAATTGAAGGAATAAAGGGGCAGAAACTGACCTAAAACCAGCTCAATATTCACATATTCATGTTTCCTACCCACATGAAGAAAGCTAGATGCTTTTCTTTTTTTTCTTGGATATATTTTTCTACAACAATCTCTTTAATAGATCATCATCACTTCCATGTTTTTGCACCTTCATGCCTTGCTTTCATTTCATCATTTCTCTATCTTTTCCATATTTTACAAATCACTTTCATACTCCACTTTCATTATTTTTCTTCCACTCATCATTTCACTCTTCTTTTTCTTCCCTATATAAACACCTTCTCCTCTCATTCTAAAATACACATTCACAACACAACATCAAAACATCTCTAAGATGATCTAAGTTCTCTCTAGAGCAACCTCTCTAAGAGCAACTCCTCTCTTTCTCTTTCTCTTACCGGTGATCACACTCCTAGTCCTAGTCTTCTCAGAAGCCGACTTTCAGTGCCACCAAACCCTCTGTCAACGTGCTTCGGTCCTAGTCTCCTCGGGAGCCAACGGTAGTGCCGCGACCACAACGGTTACAGAACCAGCCAAGCAAGGGTAAACGCCCTAGCAACACAGACACATTCACATTCAACAACAACATCTCTAAGATGATCTAAGTTCTCTCTAGAGCAAACCTCTCTAAGAGCAACTCCTCTCCTTCTCTTTCTCTTACCGGTGATCACACTCCTAGTCCTAGTCTTCTCAGAAGCCGACTTTCAGTGCCACCAAACCCTCTGTCAACGTGCTTCGGTCCTAGTCTCCTCGGGAGCCGACGGTAGTGCCGCGACCACAACGGTTACAGAACCAGCCAAGCAAGGGTAACGCCCTAGCAACCCAGCCAAGCTAAAGTCACGCTTTAGCAAGATCTCAATACTTCCCGGTGATTTCGCTCTGCTCAATCTGCAATATTGAGTATCGACTTGTGAACAAGAAGAAACTTCAGCAAAGTCCTCACCACGAGGCACAAAGAATCCCACGACGAGGTTGGTGCTCTCCTCGTCTACAATCGCTTGATAGAAGTCAGGTCAAGGGACACCCCCGACGACCGCACCCGAACGGTGCTGGCACGCCCGCGCAAGAAAAGAGACTGTTGACCAGCTGCAACAAAATCAAAGCCAAACATTTTGGCACGCCCAGTGGGACTAGTCTCTCTTGAAGCACATTCAACCACCGGGCTTCAAAACAAACATTTTGGCACGCCCAGTGGGACAAGGTTAGAATTTTTTTTCTTTTCTTGAAGACATTCAACCACCGGGCTTCAAAACAAACATTTTGGCACGCCCAGTGGGACTAAACTAGAGTCTTTTTGTGTTCACCATCATTGGGATGCCAGAGGAAAATCTTTACCAAAAGAAATTCTTGAAGTCATGGCGACGATAGAAGGCTATGTGCCCATTCCCATTCCGGAGAATGCGAGCATAGAGGAGCGACTTCCTATCTTTCAACAGAACACTGCTTCGTATTATGCGAATTTGAAAAAGGTCCTGGCGGCGCAGCAGAAGAGGATGGATGAACTTTTCCAATCAGCCCAACAAGATCCGTGGCAGACTTGGGAGCAGCTGGCCGACGAGACCCAACCAGCCCAAGAAAACCACCAGCAGTCGATGAATGTCGTCGCGACCCAGCACAAACAGACCTCATCGGAGTCCGCGACCATGCACAAGAATGACGCCAATCTGACTGCAACTCATGTGGATTCGCAACATGGGGAGGTTGACGCCATCAACACAAAGCAAGAGAGCTCCTTGAAAAGTCAAGAAGCGGCGCGCGAAGATGGTGTTACCAAAATTGAATTGCCTATAAGAGGCGATCAATTTAAAAGCAAAAACCTTCCTCTCGACCAGCCCGTCGCAGAAGAAGAAAGTAGCTTGCCCATTGTTGAATCACAGCCTTACATAGAGGCTGCTTATGGAGAAGATGGTCCACAAGATTGTTCTTCTGACAAGAAAATTGTCTCTGAACAAATATGTGATTTCTCCACTAATCAAGCCAAATACGTGGCCACTAATCAGATGCATGGGGGGCAAGATATGGCCCATGATCATCCCTTTGATCAAAAGAAGCAAGTTCATGATCATTTTAATTGTGACTCTGCTACTGGACGTCATGGGGAAGGTGATCAAAATCAGGACCAACTTAATTATCAATTAAGTTTTGGCCTACAGAAGCCAATCTGTGGCTTTATTAATCAATTCAACTTGAAGTTCTTCATATATTCTTCAAGGCCAAGCGGTGGCTTTGATATATGTGGAGGGCACATCTACAACCCACGTTGCATGAATGACCAGAACAATTATTCTAGTGGCCAAGTTGTCCTTCACAACTGTAAATTTGAGTATCATCAATACAAGTTAACTCTTGTTTATAATTATCCAACAAGTGAAGCTCTTGATGTGGAGAATTCAGACCAGCAAGTGGTCGTCTATAATAGCCAATCTGTGGCTAATCCTGAAGACACCATGTTCTATGACATGGTAGTTGGCAACAAAGCCGATCTTGGAACATCTTCATCTCCAAAAGTGCAATTGAAGATCGTGTTTCGCCAACCAACAAAGATACTTGGGGGGGGCAAGATTACTCCTCCTACGAGCCAAATTTTTCCCAAGTTTTCGATGAGAAGTATCTTTGTTCTTTTCCTACAAGCTCTCACATGAGGGATTTTTACCCTACAAATTTTGATACATCGGAGTGTGGAATGAAGCATAGATGGCCTCCCCCATGGTCTTCTAGAGGTTAGCCAAACGTATCGCTGCTAGCTCCTTGCTTTTTTGTTAATTTCCTATCAGTTTTCAGTTGTTTTTTACCTTTATTTTCATAGTTAAAAAAAAAAAAAAAAAAAAAGAGTTGAATTTGGTAAGGAGTTGTGAATCATAACGGAATAGGTGAAGTCTCTTTTGTTAATATTGGCCTAAACTCCTTATTGGTGCCTAGTTCAGGTCCCTTAAGGTTAAGGGCAGCTTTTATTAACACTTGTTGAACTGTCTTCACACTTATGACCTTTCTCATCTTAGTAAGTATAGCCTATGTGAAATGGTGTCTAGAAAAGGGACAACGTTCATGACAGGTTCTTGAATCCAGAAGTGCGTGCAAATGGGCCTAAACCACTATGTGGGAGTAGCTCATGCCAAAATGGATTCTGCCTCTCTTGTTCGCCCTCCCCCACCTGGCCATTTCAGTAAGGTTGCCCAAAGGATTTGAAAGAAAATTTGTGTCTAGACGACTATACTTGGGCCGCATGTCTAAACCTTGATTCACAATGACTTATTAAAATTAAAAAAAAAATACAAAAATACAAAAATACAAAAAGAGTTTCAAATTTGTGCGTCGCGGAGGATGCAAAAAATTGTGTTCTTGCCTAATAGTGGCTGGAACTTGCTAATATACTTAAGAGGCCATTGGTATTGGTCTGGGCACATATACAAGAGGCATTTAATATGCCTAGTATGGTATTAGCAGTGGAGGAGGTCAAATCAATATTTTTACCAATAATTGTGGCGAAAGCTGGGTTGCGAATTGTTGGCAGCGAAGTGGTTTTAATTACATGGCCTCGCAAAGGATGGTTCGCGAAGGAAGACTGACGATTAATATATGTATACTATGTATAATTAAGAGGGAGAGAGGCTACTGTTCAAGTAATTTTAGTCAAGCCAATACAAGTGGCTTTGGAGCAACGACATTATAAGAGTAGTGTTGATTCAAGACCTCTTTAGTCAAGACGAGGACCTTTGACTTCGAGGTCTGGGGGGCAATGTTTGGACCCAAAATGAACATTTTGGCCTGACAAGGCACGTCTTGGAGAAATTGAGCCAATGTCAGTGGCTCAAGCTATATATTGTCAACAAGCTCGAAATATATATTTAGAGGCTAAATAAAGCCTACTATGGAAGCATGGAAGCATGAAAAGTTAACTTTAGCACATTTTCCTACTTCGGCTAGGAGAAACCAAGCTAAACAAGGAAGGAGGGGCGGCAGACTAACCAAATGAAATCTAAATGAGCTAAAACTTTCCAGATTAATTCTAGAAAGCCCAAGGATCATTTCTTATGAAGAGTGCCAGAGCTAGATTTGAGTGTAAGGCCTTCAAACAATCAGTCCAATTTTCTACAGAAGCAAAACTGGAAAACTGGACCTGTAATAGATCCAGCAGCATTTCCAGCCCAACCGCATGGAATAAAGCTCTGAAAATTTGTCAGGATGATCTACACTCATAGTGGAACATTTTTTATGAAGACGTCGAAGGCTCATTCTGAAGGCTTGTTGGAGAAATAATTGAAGGAATAAAGGGGCAGAAACTGACCTAAAACCAGCTCAATATTCACATGTTCATGTTTCCTACCCACATGAAGAAAGCTAGATGCTTTTCTTTTTTTTCTTGGATATATTTTTCTACAACAATCTCTTTAATAGATCATCATCACTTCCATGTTTTTGCACCTTCATGCCTTGCTTTCATTTCATCATTTCTCTATCTTTTCCATATTTTACAAATCACTTTCATACTCCACTTTCATTATTTTTCTTCCACTCATCATTTCACTCTTCTTTTTCTTCCCTATATAAACACCTTCTCCTCTCATTCTAAAATACACATTCACAACACAACATCAAAACATCTCTAAGATGATCTAAGTTCTCTCTAGAGCAACCTCTCTAAGAGCAACTCCTCTCTTTCTCTTTCTCTTACCGGTGATCACACTCCTAGTCCTAGTCTTCTCAGAAGCCGACTTTCAGTGCCACCAAACCCTCTGTCAACGTGCTTCGGTCCTAGTCTCCTCGGGAGCCAACGGTAGTGCCGCGACCACAACGGTTACAGAACCAGCCAAGCAAGGGTAAACGCCCTAGCAACACAGACACATTCACATTCAACAACAACATCTCTAAGATGATCTAAGTTCTCTCTAGAGCAAACCTCTCTAAGAGCAACTCCTCTCCTTCTCTTTCTCTTACCGGTGATCACACTCCTAGTCCTAGTCTTCTCAGAAGCCGACTTTCAGTGCCACCAAACCCTCTGTCAACGTGCTTCGGTCCTAGTCTCCTCGGGAGCCGACGGTAGTGCCGCGACCACAACGGTTACAGAACCAGCCAAGCAAGGGTAACGCCCTAGCAACCCAGCCAAGCTAAAGTCACGCTTTAGCAAGATCTCAATACTTCCCGGTGATTTCGCTCTGCTCAATCTGCAATATTGAGTATCGACTTGTGAACAAGAAGAAACTTCAGCAAAGTCCTCACCACGAGGCACAAAGAATCCCACGACGAGGTTGGTGCTCTCCTCGTCTACAATCGCTTGATAGAAGTCAGGTCAAGGGACACCCCCGACGACCGCACCCGAACGGTGCTGGCACGCCCGCGCAAGAAAAGAGACTGTTGACCAGCTGCAACAAAATCAAAGCCAAACATTTTGGCACGCCCAGTGGGACTAGTCTCTCTTGAAGCACATTCAACCACCGGGCTTCAAAACAAACATTTTGGCACGCCCAGTGGGACAAGGTTAGAATTTTTTTTCTTTTCTTGAAGACATTCAACCACCGGGCTTCAAAACAAACATTTTGGCACGCCCAGTGGGACTAAACTAGAGTCTTTTTGTGTTCACCATCATTGGGATGCCAGAGGAAAATCTTTACCAAAAGAAATTCTTGAAGTCATGGCGACGATAGAAGGCTATGTGCCCATTCCCATTCCGGAGAATGCGAGCATAGAGGAGCGACTTCCTATCTTTCAACAGAACACTGCTTCGTATTATGCGAATTTGAAAAAGGTCCTGGCGGCGCAGCAGAAGAGGATGGATGAACTTTTCCAATCAGCCCAACAAGATCCGTGGCAGACTTGGGAGCAGCTGGCCGACGAGACCCAACCAGCCCAAGAAAACCACCAGCAGTCGATGAATGTCGTCGCGACCCAGCACAAACAGACCTCATCGGAGTCCGCGACCATGCACAAGAATGACGCCAATCTGACTGCAACTCATGTGGATTCGCAACATGGGGAGGTTGACGCCATCAACACAAAGCAAGAGAGCTCCTTGAAAAGTCAAGAAGCGGCGCGCGAAGATGGTGTTACCAAAATTGAATTGCCTATAAGAGGCGATCAATTTAAAAGCAAAAACCTTCCTCTCGACCAGCCCGTCGCAGAAGAAGAAAGTAGCTTGCCCATTGTTGAATCACAGCCTTACATAGAGGCTGCTTATGGAGAAGATGGTCCACAAGATTGTTCTTCTGACAAGAAAATTGTCTCTGAACAAATATGTGATTTCTCCACTAATCAAGCCAAATACGTGGCCACTAATCAGATGCATGGGGGGCAAGATATGGCCCATGATCATCCCTTTGATCAAAAGAAGCAAGTTCATGATCATTTTAATTGTGACTCTGCTACTGGACGTCATGGGGAAGGTGATCAAAATCAGGACCAACTTAATTATCAATTAAGTTTTGGCCTACAGAAGCCAATCTGTGGCTTTATTAATCAATTCAACTTGAAGTTCTTCATATATTCTTCAAGGCCAAGCGGTGGCTTTGATATATGTGGAGGGCACATCTACAACCCACGTTGCATGAATGACCAGAACAATTATTCTAGTGGCCAAGTTGTCCTTCACAACTGTAAATTTGAGTATCATCAATACAAGTTAACTCTTGTTTATAATTATCCAACAAGTGAAGCTCTTGATGTGGAGAATTCAGACCAGCAAGTGGTCGTCTATAATAGCCAATCTGTGGCTAATCCTGAAGACACCATGTTCTATGACATGGTAGTTGGCAACAAAGCCGATCTTGGAACATCTTCATCTCCAAAAGTGCAATTGAAGATCGTGTTTCGCCAACCAACAAAGATACTTGGGGGGGGCAAGATTACTCCTCCTACGAGCCAAATTTTTCCCAAGTTTTCGATGAGAAGTATCTTTGTTCTTTTCCTACAAGCTCTCACATGAGGGATTTTTACCCTACAAATTTTGATACATCGGAGTGTGGAATGAAGCATAGATGGCCTCCCCCATGGTCTTCTAGAGGTTAGCCAAACGTATCGCTGCTAGCTCCTTGCTTTTTTGTTAATTTCCTATCAGTTTTCAGTTGTTTTTTACCTTTATTTTCATAGTTAAAAAAAAAAAAAAAAAAAAAGAGTTGAATTTGGTAAGGAGTTGTGAATCATAACGGAATAGGTGAAGTCTCTTTTGTTAATATTGGCCTAAACTCCTTATTGGTGCCTAGTTCAGGTCCCTTAAGGTTAAGGGCAGCTTTTATTAACACTTGTTGAACTGTCTTCACACTTATGACCTTTCTCATCTTAGTAAGTATAGCCTATGTGAAATGGTGTCTAGAAAAGGGACAACGTTCATGACAGGTTCTTGAATCCAGAAGTGCGTGCAAATGGGCCTAAACCACTATGTGGGAGTAGCTCATGCCAAAATGGATTCTGCCTCTCTTGTTCGCCCTCCCCCACCTGGCCATTTCAGTAAGGTTGCCCAAAGGATTTGAAAGAAAATTTGTGTCTAGACGACTATACTTGGGCCGCATGTCTAAACCTTGATTCACAATGACTTATTAAAATTAAAAAAAAAATACAAAAATACAAAAATACAAAAAGAGTTTCAAATTTGTGCGTCGCGGAGGATGCAAAAAATTGTGTTCTTGCCTAATAGTGGCTGGAACTTGCTAATATACTTAAGAGGCCATTGGTATTGGTCTGGGCACATATACAAGAGGCATTTAATATGCCTAGTATGGTATTAGCAGTGGAGGAGGTCAAATCAATATTTTTACCAATAATTGTGGCGAAAGCTGGGTTGCGAATTGTTGGCAGCGAAGTGGTTTTAATTACATGGCCTCGCAAAGGATGGTTCGCGAAGGAAGACTGACGATTAATATATGTATACTATGTATAATTAAGAGGGAGAGAGGCTACTGTTCAAGTAATTTTAGTCAAGCCAATACAAGTGGCTTTGGAGCAACGACATTATAAGAGTAGTGTTGATTCAAGACCTCTTTAGTCAAGACGAGGACCTTTGACTTCGAGGTCTGGGGGGCAATGTTTGGACCCAAAATGAACATTTTGGCCTGACAAGGCACGTCTTGGAGAAATTGAGCCAATGTCAGTGGCTCAAGCTATATATTGTCAACAAGCTCGAAATATATATTTAGAGGCTAAATAAAGCCTACTATGGAAGCATGGAAGCATGAAAAGTTAACTTTAGCACATTTTCCTACTTCGGCTAGGAGAAACCAAGCTAAACAAGGAAGGAGGGGCGGCAGACTAACCAAATGAAATCTAAATGAGCTAAAACTTTCCAGATTAATTCTAGAAAGCCCAAGGATCATTTCTTATGAAGAGTGCCAGAGCTAGATTTGAGTGTAAGGCCTTCAAACAATCAGTCCAATTTTCTACAGAAGCAAAACTGGAAAACTGGACCTGTAATAGATCCAGCAGCATTTCCAGCCCAACCGCATGGAATAAAGCTCTGAAAATTTGTCAGGATGATCTACACTCATAGTGGAACATTTTTTATGAAGACGTCGAAGGCTCATTCTGAAGGCTTGTTGGAGAAATAATTGAAGGAATAAAGGGGCAGAAACTGACCTAAAACCAGCTCAATATTCACATGTTCATGTTTCCTACCCACATGAAGAAAGCTAGATGCTTTTCTTTTTTTTCTTGGATATATTTTTCTACAACAATCTCTTTAATAGATCATCATCACTTCCATGTTTTTGCACCTTCATGCCTTGCTTTCATTTCATCATTTCTCTATCTTTTCCATATTTTACAAATCACTTTCATACTCCACTTTCATTATTTTTCTTCCACTCATCATTTCACTCTTCTTTTTCTTCCCTATATAAACACCTTCTCCTCTCATTCTAAAATACACATTCACAACACAACATCAAAACATCTCTAAGATGATCTAAGTTCTCTCTAGAGCAACCTCTCTAAGAGCAACTCCTCTCTTTCTCTTTCTCTTACCGGTGATCACACTCCTAGTCCTAGTCTTCTCAGAAGCCGACTTTCAGTGCCACCAAACCCTCTGTCAACGTGCTTCGGTCCTAGTCTCCTCGGGAGCCAACGGTAGTGCCGCGACCACAACGGTTACAGAACCAGCCAAGCAAGGGTAAACGCCCTAGCAACACAGACACATTCACATTCAACAACAACATCTCTAAGATGATCTAAGTTCTCTCTAGAGCAAACCTCTCTAAGAGCAACTCCTCTCCTTCTCTTTCTCTTACCGGTGATCACACTCCTAGTCCTAGTCTTCTCAGAAGCCGACTTTCAGTGCCACCAAACCCTCTGTCAACGTGCTTCGGTCCTAGTCTCCTCGGGAGCCGACGGTAGTGCCGCGACCACAACGGTTACAGAACCAGCCAAGCAAGGGTAACGCCCTAGCAACCCAGCCAAGCTAAAGTCACGCTTTAGCAAGATCTCAATACTTCCCGGTGATTTCGCTCTGCTCAATCTGCAATATTGAGTATCGACTTGTGAACAAGAAGAAACTTCAGCAAAGTCCTCACCACGAGGCACAAAGAATCCCACGACGAGGTTGGTGCTCTCCTCGTCTACAATCGCTTGATAGAAGTCAGGTCAAGGGACACCCCCGACGACCGCACCCGAACGGTGCTGGCACGCCTGCGCAAGAAAAGAGACTGTTGACCAGCTGCAACAAAATCAAAGCCAAACAGGTGCGGCTCGAGGTGACGGTACAATCACCCCCGTGATCGTATTGCGGTAAATTCTTGTTGAATTACCCCCTTTTTTTCACTGCTTCAATTGCTTCTGTTTAAGGCCTGATTAGATTGTTTTCGCCTGATTTTGAATGTGCTTGTTTGGTTTTCTGTTCTGTTTTGGTTTGATCTTGTCTGTTAGTATGCAGATTTGATGACGTTTGCTTGTGATATTGATGTAATTTGATCACTGGTTCATTGGATTTTTAACTCATTGTGGGGGAAATGTTTTGAGTTTTTGGGTTTTTTTAGCGTGGTTAATAAGATCTGTGTAGTTGATGGCTTCGTTTCTTGATCTGCATCTCATGGGGTTCAAGAACCCTCCGAGTTCGTTGACCGCCTTTGCTCCAGTTGACCAGGCGGTGGAGAATCCTCTACTGGACCCATCGATCTTTCTACGACACTCGTTGATGGGTATCATGAGCATGTCAGAATGCATCTTGGTAAGATGGTTGCCAAGAGAGAGAGACATTTTGCTTTTCTTGAGCGAATCTCATGATCCACTACCACACTTTCCTCGCTTTCTCCCTCCTGTTGTTCCAAATTGTTAATTAATTTGTATGACCATTGAGGAATTTTTTTTTATATTTCTTTTAGTGCAATAGATTTTTTTTTTATTGTTTTCTCGTTGGGAAGAGTTGTATCTGCATCAAATAAAAAATTAAAAAATTTTATTCTATCTTCTGAATCAATTCTTACTTGTTCGTGTTCGGGAACTAAAAAAGGTCTTTTAAAATTGAAACTTGATTTTACAGCAAATTCATTGATTAAGTTCAATAAATAATCCATTTGCTTTGCGCATGTTTTTCTATAAAATGGATTTAGTTTCTGTTCAAATTCTAGGCGATTAATAATAAGAAGGATACTATGAATCTTATTTATCAAAAAATTTTCTATATAATTTTTTTTAGAAATTTCATTTTTAATTGAGAGTGAAAACCATTTTTTTTGAGAGAGAGAGAAGCAGAAAAACTAACAAAAAAAAAAGAGAGAAGAAATTAAAAAAGAAAAGAAAAAGGAAGTGAGGGGTAAAATTGTCATTTTGAACCAAATTGTGTGAAATGTGAATGTCTGGGGAGTTATCTGTTAAAATTAAGATGTTAGGGACTAAACTGTCGACGCACCCAAAGTATAGGGTGTGACCAGTAATTTCCCCTATTTTTTATCATAAAAATGATTTCAATTACTATAAGAGTGCTTCTATTCATACCTCCCATATGGTTATTTGGACCTCCTCTTATTTTTGAACATTTTAAAATTCTATTTTGCCCTTCTAGTAAACTGAAGGGAAAAAAAAGCTATGAACCTCAAGATCCACTGTACTCGGATTCTAACATGTTAGTTTGGATGATAGAGGAGGTTTTGGTGACTACACATGTTTCTAATATATTTCGATGAGATTTGATGTTTGTTGTTGACACGTTTTTTAAGGGATTAAAGTGGAGTTCTTGTGGCTGCACTTAGTTTTCTTCCTCCTCTTCTTCTAAAGCTTCTATCTTAAAAGCTCGTTGTTTTATTTTTGGTTTGACTTTTGTTCAATTTCTAATATAACAAGAAGAAGATGCATCCAATTTAGCAAAGGTCTCTCTCTAGCTGGGTGCGAAAAGGTGAGACTCCAGAGGAGTTGCAGAGTTAAGAAGAAGGGAGGTGTAAATATATATATATACAGATCCTATCTAGAGCGGAGCTCCGCTTTGAAATTAACGGTGTGAAGTTCGAGTTTTGGGTCACTTTTGGGTCGCACATCCAAATCTCGACCGTTCAGTTTTTAGGTACTAGTATATAGATACCCAAAACTCGAACTTCACACGTTAATTTCAAAGTGGAGCTCCGCTCTGGATAATATATATATATATATATATATAAAGGACAAAAGTGGAAGTTTGATGATAAAAATTATTATTGGAGGTCTAAATACTAATATGGGAGGTATGAATAGAAGCATTCTTAAGTAAGAATCTGATAAAAAATAAGAATATATATACAGGGCCCTTCCAATGAGGGATCCCTATTTTTTGTCAATTTGAGGGATACACTCATAGCCGTTGGATCTGTTTTAATGAGCTTGGACGGCTGAGATTAAGTCATGTGATTTCACCCTTTTTCTAACCCCAACTCGTGAACTCGGGTCCGTTCAGTTTCCAAATTCCCAATTTCTCAGACGACTTTAGAGACGGAGGAAGGGATTGAGATGAAGAAGAATGATCGGAGTCGGGAAGATGAAGCTATTGCCTAACGTCCTCGACAGGCCTCTCAGCAACGGAAAACAAGAGGTCTTCTTCCCTCTCTCTCTCTCTCTCTCACTTTTGTTTCGTTATGCATCAAATTACTAATCCCTGAACTAAATGGGTGTGATTTTGATGGATCTCTGTGTGTTGGGTACTCGATTTAAGGGGAAAGATCAAAACTTTGTACTCAATTTACCTTAATTTGAGTGATGAGGACCTGAGTTTTTTTTGCTTTTATTGAATTTTAGGGTGATTGAGATTTTGGGATTTGATGGTTGTTTCAGGTCAGTTTGAGTGCATTTCGGAGCTTGTGCAATACAGCCAGACATGTTGTGGTCAGGATTAATATATTCCTTTTTCCCATGTGAATGTTGTGGTCAGGATGATTAGCTGTTGCTGTGCTTGATCAAGCAGAGTTTTCTTTTCAATAGTAATTTTGGAGAGAAGAAGACAGTAGTGCTTGATTAGCTGCTGCTAGTGTTTGCTTTTTGGTTCTCATCATCAGTGTTGAGATAGACTTTTCATTTGGTTCTCAGCATTAATGTTGAAGCTAGACTTTTTGTGAAATAGGCAGAATTTGGAGAGACAGAGGAGACATACTGTGCTTGATTAGCTGCTGCTAGTGTTTGCTTTTTGGTTCTCAGCATCAATGTTGAGGCTAGACTTTTCATTTGGTTCTCAGCATTAATGTTGAAGCTAGTCTTTTTGTAAAGTAGGCAGAATTTGGTTATTTGAAGCAATAGCAGAAGAAGACTGAGAATAGTTAAATCTCCAGTTAGACTTTTCATTTGTTCATAACAGCAAGTTCAACTATTAAAGTTCAATATTTGAATAGTTAAATCATCAACTACTGTGATTATTCTAGTCAAATCGGCCTTCATTTATGTAAATATACATTGTCTTATTATGTCATGTTTGTTTAATGTGTATTTCTTTCTATTTTTCTGTACTGGGGCGTTACTTTGAAGTTTCAACTCTGTTCTAATTTCAGGTTGTTTCATTTACTTTCCAAGTCATTGAGTTTTATCAATCCCTACATCTGTTATATATCCCTGCATATGCTATATATGCTTGTTTGCTTGCTTGCTTGCAAATGTTTGTAGATACATTCTCATAAGTTCTCAGAAATAGAAACGATCACATATACATTCTCATAAGTTTTTAAAAATGCACACTAGTTTAGAACAATTACTTTAATCTCAACTATAGAGTAACATTTGATAATGAGCATTAATAGCCATTTTTAGGCCAACAAGAGACACAATAAAGGAACATGAATTGTATTAATACAATAAAGGCCATCCCCTTGAACACACATCCAACATGGCTATCCTCACTGCTCAATAGATCATACTTTCTTTTCTTTTTCTTCAAAAAATGCACAATTCTTAAGGGCATATATTGTAGAATGGGAATGAACGGAACAATCCCTGAAATCGAGTTCTTTGTTCTTCGGTTTCAATCAACTTCTCCCTTGCTGTAGTTCGTTCTCACTAATCATGTACTCGTCCTCATGTTGAGTGCCTTTCTCAAGTGAGCAGCTACCTAATTTGCATGCACCAAAAACCAGTTAACACCAGGTTTAAGTACATCAGACTTTTATGTATACTAATGGTGTCTCCCTGCTGTATCATATCAAGAGAAAGAAAGAATCAACAGCACAACATTAGTGTCAAATTATGCACTCATGCTGTCTCACAGACTACACCCACAAATTAACTTAATTGATAAATTCATTTAATTTATTATGGACGATTTCGGTTCTAGACTCCAAAACATGAAGATGACATGGCTAGATCACAGTTCAAGAAGATGCAGAAGTGCATTAACGATTGTGTGCAATCTCCTTCAACCTCGAACTTTGTTTACAAAATAACCAATGTAACATTCATTTAGATAGGAGCAATTTATAGATAGATTACATCTTATACCACCCAAAAAATGGACGTCTGCCTTTTATTTCTTAGTTATTGCCAAAATGTAGAGGTATATCCATTTAAACATATTTCAATTCAAGAACTAGAAGTCATACCTTATCTCTATTTCAATTCATATAATTCTTTCACATGAGCACTTCATTCTTCAATCTAATAGAACCCCTAAACTAAACAATTTTGAATGTACATGAGCACATAACAAACGAACCGAAATACCAAGAACGTGAATCACCTTGTTTCTAGCTAGGCAATGTTGTCAACCTGTGTCTGGCTGTATTGCACAAGCTCCGAAATGCACTCAAACTGACCTGAAACAACCATCAAATCCCAAAATCAGGAAACAGCCAAAATCTCAATCACCCTAAAATTCAATAAAAGCAAAAAAAAAACCCAGGTCCTCATCACTCAAATTAAGGTAAAGTGAGTACAAAGTTTCGATCTTTCCCCTTAAATCGAGTACCCAACACACAAAGATCCATCAAAATCACACCCATCTAAAGTCGTCTGAGAAATTGGGAATTTGAAAATTGAACGGACCCGAATTCACGAGTTGGGGTTAGAAAAAGGGTGAAATCACTTGACTTAATCTCAGCCGTCCAAGCTCATTAAAACAGATCCAACGGCTATGAGTGTATCCCTCAAATTGACAAAAAATAGGGATCCCTCATTAGAAGGGCCCTGTTATATATATATATATATATATATATATATATATATATATATATATATATATATATATATATATATATGAGGGCCCTTTCACTAAGGGATCCCTTTTTTTTTATTTTTCTAGGGATAGGGCATTAGACCAACTTTTCGATCACATTTCGGCATCTCAACCGTTCAGATTTTAGGTCCTAATGTATAGATCATTTCTGCAAATTTTCAGCGAAATCGGTGATCGTTAAGGTATCAAACTAGATTAAATCAAACGACGAACCAAATCTGTCAAACTTGAACCGTTCATACTTATAATCTTAAATCGTTATTTTGAATGACTTAACGATAATCAATTTAGCTAAAAATTTGCATAAGTGATATACACATTAGGGCCTAAAAACTGAACGGTTGATATGCAAAAATATGATCGGAAAGTTGGTCTAATGCCCTATCCCTAGAAAAGACAAAAAAAAAAGGGATCCCTCACTAGAAGGGTCATGTATATATATATATATATATATATATATATATATATATATATATATATATATATATATACACTAGCATTTCTCCACACATGCTCTGCATGTGCAAGTTTTTTTTTTTTTTAAAGTACACTTTTTTTTTTTTAAACCCTTAACCCACCCCACCCTTACATATGTCAGTGAGAATCGAACCCATGACCTATACAACGTTGGAATTATAATTTACCAACAGGTCACAGCTCACCGACTGCATGTGCAAGTTATTATTATCTTTTTTTTTTCAGAAAATAAAAAAGAAAAGAGTTGGTTATTGCAGAGAAAAGTGGGTTGTGGGTATTTTTTTTTAATAAAAATACATTTTGTAAATGTCTTAATTATCCTTGTGATTTAATTAGTTCTCAAAGTTTATTAATCTTCTAGGGTCAATTCAGTCAAAATTTTAGATTTTGGCTTTCAAAGCCTCTTCTCTTAATAATAGTATAGATATATATAACATATTCAAATTTTTAAAATATATTTTAGGGCTATAATTTAGTCTTGACGGGTTGGAGACGGTTGATGTCACATCGATGAATAATAAAGAAATCATGGCTAAAATTTACCCCCCGAGCTATTTTTAGCCTTGTGGGTTGGAGATGGCCTAAGTGCATTAGTGGGCAAATCCCACTTTGGATGAGGCTCCGAGAACCATAAAAACCAACCATGGCAGAGTAACTGAACAACTTGGTAGGGAGGATGGAGACAGAGGGATCTAGAAAAGGGGAAATCATGAACAAGAGGAACCAAACAGGGCCGGATCAGCGACGTATTCCAGGAGAAATCGGCGGGTGGGGAGAAAACGGAAAGTAGAAAAATGATAATAGATACATAAAGCCTCAAACAAAGATAAAATCAAAGGCTCCCTTGACTCTCAGGCCGAAGATCCGGATAAAAAATGATCAAGATCTGACGAGAGATGGGAGAGGAGGAGGAAAATTGTTTCAGTGAGTTTTCTAGAGAGAAAGGGCCTCTAGAGTGAGAAAGTCTCCCTTCTCTCTAAGAAACCCACCAGACTAAGTTTTCTCCTTCTCCCCCTTGATCTGGATCTTAGGCTTTAGAGTTGGGGGAGTCTCCAATTTTCCTTGTTTTTCCCCTACCCTTCGTGGTAGCTCTCTGCCCCGGCGGTGGCAGTTTTGCTTATCGTCAGCTTTCGGTTTCCTTCGTTTCCCCAATTCCCCCATAACCCAAATCTTATTCATCCTTAGAGCCCAGATTACCCATCCCATCTATCCCCTTTTCCTTCTTCATTCTCTTCGATCCTTATCCCTCTCATGTCCCCCCAATCTTCTTCCTCTCCTTCTGCTTTTCAAATCCTAGATTCTTCACGTTTTAGGTGCACATGCTTCATACCCATCAGTGTTTTAAACTAATGTTCGCCAATTCAATTCTCTGAATCCGGCGTTGTATCGGATATCTTACATAGGCACGTCGGCAATTCCGCTACTGCTTATCTCGATTCCTCTTTCTTTTGGTTACCTTCATGCCTGGCAATTGCTTGCCTGGCAATCTGCTGATAGGTTTTGTTGATGTTTTGTATGGTTTTGGGATTTGGATTGGAGAGTTCTTCTGTTGGGATCTGGTTTGGTATTCATGTGCTGGAAAGATTTGGATGGCTTCTAAGTCCTTGGCTGCAACTCCCGTGACGTTTCTAAGTGACGCGGTGGTGACGTTTCTGAGTCACGCGGTGGATCGCTTGTCGGCGACGACGACAAGATCGCTCTCCCCTTCTACTGGGTTTGCTAGTGGGCTGAATGTCATTGGGCTTGTTTGTTGTTGGGTTTTGTTATTTACTTCCTTGCTTACGTACCTTTGGCCCATGTTTGGGTCTTTGTTTGTAAGTTTGTGTTTGTGATTCAATAAAACTCTATTAACCGCCAAAAAAAATGTTAGGGTTTGTCTTGATAGGTTTGAATAGAACATATGGAGAAAAGGTAATAGACCATATTAAAATTAAAATTAAAATTAATGGGAATCAATCTTACGCATGTAAATGTCTATCTCGGTGTTTGGCACATAAATCTACTAAGAATCAATGTAGGACAATTATGATAGAATATAGGCATTATAGGGAGCACCCAATATTATACAATCCCACATGCCAGAGACGGTGGTAGACCTAGTTAGAAGAAAAGAAAAAAAAATATATAAAAAAATACAATAACAACTATATCCAAGAAATCAATCGAAGAAGTTTTGAGAATCGATTATATACAAGTACGTGACAGCACATAGTTACAAATGGGAATCGATTCTTGAATATGCTTATGCAAATCATGTGAGGTATAAAACTACTAGATATTTCCAATGGCAATGGAGGGTTAACATTGATCTAATTAATCATGAGCTAGCCAATAGATATGAACTGCCCGTTAGCAGCAAGGTCCACCCAAGTAGGTACTATTAGATTATACCGTTGGCATTTGGCAAACTAATCTTGCTCAACTCACTTTGTTCTTATGACCAAAAAAAACTCACTTTGTTCTTCCTCGCCTTTATCCGCCCAACTTAGCTTAGCTTACCTTTGCTTAGCTTGTATACAATGATGTCTTTCGACACTTTTCAGCTGACTAAAACCCTTTTAATTATGATTTAGCTCATCAACTAACCCTTTTTCTTTTCCCTGGAAAAGTGTCTATATGTCTGTCTTCCTAAAGACTGAAAAGGAAGATGCAAGAAAGCCATGAAAGAATAATATACAGCACATGCCTTCTTGTTGGAAAGCCAAGCCATGCATAAAGCTGTTTGCCGTGCTCAATTTTTCTTAGTTTTCTCTTATGCAACAGGAACACGAAGAGAGAATTCCCTAATACAATTGGAATTTAGAAAGATCTCGATCGAAGTTAAAATATTGATCCGGCAAGAAATTAGCTTCTCAAGAGACCGAGTAATGAAACGATAATCTAGTCAAATAATTAATGAAAAGAAAATAAGAAACATATAATAATTTATCATACTTAATTTGTTGCTTCAGGATATGGGACATTATTAAACTTAATATCGATAACCCGATACTAACTAGTCCGGTATAGCTCAAAACAAAGTTAACTGAACGAAAGTCTGAAACCAATCTTCGATCATAAGAACCCAGGTTAATAAAACCAACAGAGTATGTCAATACTAATAGAAACAAAACTTCTGTGTTTCCCACTTCAAATGATACCAGAAAATAATCAAATGCATGTAACAAGAACAAGTCGATCGATGGTGTGGCCAGGTATCTTCCTTTGGTTTTCCCGTCAATCAAACTTGAGCCAACTGTTAGAGAGGCTATTAAATTTTATTTCCACTACAAGTCAGACGTGCCAAAGCCAAAAATATCAAGAACAAGTCTGTAGTTGACGTTGAGTCGTGAGTCATAAGTCGTCGCTTCGATCACGCTCCATTACTCCCAGAGTCTGAATTGACCTTAAGCTTGGGTCAAGTCGTCACTGCTCTATATAGTTACTTAATTTTATTTTTTTAACAGTGATCTGTTACTTTCACAATCTAGTAATTAAACCATTGTAGTTGTCAGCTAGCTGCTTTCATGGCCACAGATGGCAGATTCTGAGTCTGCGCCAAGACTTTCAAGTATGGAAATTCATACAGAATTACAGATATTAAAATCCAAATCGAAGAGAAAGGAAATGGGGAGGAAATGCCCTAGAAAGCTCCAGCTCCATTTTGGCTTATATACGCAATCGAATATGGATGCTCCGATCGACATCCTGGGAGATATATAGGTAGCAACTGATAAGGTAGTAACTGATCGATGGTATATGGATTAGGATTTAAACACATGGAGAAGTGGAGGTGGTTATTAAACACATGGAGAAGTGGAGGTGGTTATTTCGATTACATCTACAGGTTTATCCATTACGTGTATATAGCATGCACTTCATGGTTGACCAGTCTTAATTCTAGGAAGGAATTGTTCCAACTTCGAACAAACCAGTACTCGTTTTCGAAGGGGCGCTTTCTTCTTTAATCTTTTGGCAATAGAAGAGGTAATTTGAGGGGGAGAGAGCGATTGCACACTAATTTACTATACTGTTCTAGCTTGGTTAATTTAGGATTTAGAATAAAGCAATTTTGTAAATAATTTATTCTCACGCAATTAATAAGAGATCGAAACATTAAGACTGGTATTTGAACTGAAATTTATTCGAGCGAGTTTTCATTTGAATTCTATTTCATATGAGTTTACAGTTTACTCATAACTCAATAGGATATTATTCTTTTGTAAAATGAGGATTTTTAATTATAGTTGTTAAAAACATTTGAGTTTGATCCAATTTACTCAACTTCACTATGGTTTTGAAAGAAACTTTTTTTTTTTTTTTTTGAAAATGGTTGATTTTATTAATAATCAATCCATGATAGACAGACCATAATCTAACAGAACTTATATAAGAAATTTCGGGACAAATCAGATAACCTATCTAAGCCACAACTAAACTCATTAATATCCAAATGGACGTTCACTAAACAACAAGTCTAATATAAGCAAGAGTAATCTCACTCTCTAAGCTTAACTATTCAATTAACAAAAGAATGTCATTAATTACTTCCATCCCATTATCGAATGGGATCCAAAAGAAAAATAATAAGAGTTCAATCTCATGAAGGAATTTCGTAACAGACATGTACCTAAAGTGAAACAATAAACTACCTAATGAAAATAGAGAACATAAAAGGAATAAGATGACAATGATAATGGAGTTGGACTCGTTACATGTGATTGAACCAGTCATAGAAAGAAAAGTATACTGAAAATCGCAACTTTAGGTGACCCCTTCACCAGAATCACCACCATTCAAGCATATTCATCCACCCATATAGATCACAGAACACACAATTGAAAAAGAGAGAGGAGCAATACAATAATGAAGAAGACTTAACAGAGTTGATCAATTTAATTAATTGCTAGAAAATAATTTGAGTAACACAATGAATGTACAATGATTATAACCCATGTGCTTCTCTGGAATCAATAGAAGCAAGCATCTAAATTATGTAACCCTCGAGTCCTCAACCACAACATTTTATTTGGCCACCACCCACCATCTTTCTCTACCCTCCCTCCGTCTTCTCTTCCAATGCAGAACCTAATCTCCCAAACCTCATGGTGGGATCCCACACGATTCCCCTCAAATACCACCCTTGACCTTTTCTATTAATTTATTCCTTCTTTTCTTTGCTTAATCAAACTCATTTTAATTCACATTCCAAATCAACTTTGTACTCATTTTGATTTGGTATGAGTTTGTGCTAAAAGTTAAAATATAAAGACAATGTGAAATGCGGAGTAACACGTTGAGTGAAATAATGTCGTATCATATTCGTATTAACATCTACTATTTTTAACGAATTTGAGTTAAGTAAAGATATCAACCATGAGTCCGTTTAAGTTGATCAAGAATCTCAACTACTCTTGATGACTCGAACTCCCGTATTACATCACTCACAATAATCACTCGATCAAGTTCATATTTGAGTTAAATTCGCCATTGACATCTACTGCCTTTACCGAGTTTGAGTTGATTAAGGATCTGCAGTTTGAGTCATCAACTATCCCTAAATCCCTAATGACCCGTACTCCTGTTATAGTAATTACTAATGGTTTTGTAAACCCTACTCAATAGAAAGAAGTAAGAACTACTAAACTCGGTTTAACAGTTTAACCCCAATGTAATTAGTAACGGCAAAGCGTAGCCCAAAAATACCGTCGACCTAGAAATACACGTCACAAAAATAAGAAAAGCGAAGGGGACACTTCCACGTGTCGGGGACCTTGGCTGGAATTACGCAAAAATTCCCACCAATTGTCAGGAGGAGACGACACATGGTCATGGCGTTACTTAATGTCTTGAGCCAGTCCTCCCTCGACCGCGTTGGGCCCCCACCACGCCAGACCCAGCCAAAGCCGTTTCTTCCCACATTATCGAAATGCCCATTCTGCCCCTGGGACACGGCTCCCCACGCGAGAGGGCATTACCGTAAAAGGGGACACGTCTGGGTTGTGTGTGTGTGTGTGGGTGGGGTAGAGGACAAGCGAAACGGCTCCATTTTGTAGGTGGTGAGAGAGAGAGAGAGAGAGAGAGAGAGAGAGGTGTTGCGTTGTGTTGACAACTGCCACCCAATACCAGAGTGGCCACAGCCCAACAACAACAACATCAACAAAAGCCTTTACCTTTCCCCTCTAACGTTCGTTCTCTTATTCTCTCCTTCCGGTTCTCCTCGATCAGCAAAAACCCAAACCCCAAAAACGTTTCAAACTCTCTCTCTCTCTCTCTGATCTAAAGTCTCAGATAAAGGATTCAGCTTTACCCGCTTCCGCGGCGCCTTCTTTCTCAGTCTCTGGAGATCTCGGCAGAACTGAATCGGAGCCGGAATCTGGTTTCGGGCGCCGAGCATTTGGATAATTTGATCGATCTAAAGAATGTGGTGGATGATGGGTGAAGGAGGAGGTCCTTACTGCTCTAAGAAGACTGACGATTACTGCGCTGATGTTTGTGGCCAGGTATACCCCTCTCTTTTTTCTGCCCTCGATTGCTCCGATAATGTAGTCGCAATGGGATTATGAGCATCTGCTGATTTGTGTTTTAAGGCTATGAACTGACTAGGATCAATTTTATCATATTTTGATGAGCCACAAAACGTGTTTCTGTGGCTCTCATCAGATATTCCAGTGTTTGGTTATCAGATCAGAGAAAAAGATAAAAAAAAAAAACCTGCCTTTCTCTTTGGTATGTAATTCTCTATTGGAAAATCATGGAATTTTTCACCTTTATTCTCTTTGGTTGTTTGATTAGTCCTATGACTCATTTGGGCATAGTTTTATTTCAAATGTTTTTCTTGGTGCACCATTAAGTTTTCTGTATCTGGTATCATCGGCCTCCCCAGTGCCACCGGTTTGGTTGTCGGCTCAACTAAGTGAATATTATTGTAGCTTTCACCTTTTTTTACACAATTCCCATCTTCTTTTGGTTCCTGGGAAAAAGTCAGGGTAAACCTATAGAAATACTGCTATAACAAACTATCGTTGAATCTGAATAATTGAAAGCTCTATGAATTTTTTGATCGGTGAATCTCTTGGTTTCTCATCTCTGTGGGTCCTTTGCTACTTTGCAGGAATCAGGTAGACTATTAAGCATGTCAAGAGTCCGCTGCATTCTCCGTGGATTTGATATAAGAGCTCTCATCCTTCTCATTATGCTTATTCCGACATGCATCTTTGGCATATATGCGCATGGACAGAAGATCTCATACTTCTTGCGGCCACTATGGGAATCACCACCCAAACCTTTCCATGATATCCCACACTACTATCACGAGAATGTGTCAATGGAGAACCTCTGCAAACTTCACGGTTGGGGCATCCGCGAGTACCCTAGGCGTGTCTATGATGCTGTGTTGTTCAGTAATGAGATGGACATCCTTACAATACGATGGAAAGAATTGTATCCCTACATAACGAAATTTGTTCTCCTGGAGTCAAATTCAACATTTTCTGGAATTTTCAAGCCTCTGCATTTTGCAAAGAATCGGGAGCAGTTCGATTTTGTTGAACCCCGGTTGGAATATGCGACAGTTGGAAGAACAGCCAAGAAAGGGGACAACCCATTTGTTGAGGAGGCATATCAGCGGCTACAATTGGACAACCTTCTCAAACTAGCTGGTATTACTGACGACGACTTGTTGATAATGTCGGATGTTGATGAGATCCCAAGCAGACACACTATCAATCTCCTGAGGTGGTGTGATGATATTCCTGAAGTCCTTCATCTTCGGCTGAAGAACTATCTTTATTCCTTTGAGTTTCTTGTGGACAATAACAGTTGGAGGGCCTCAGTACACAGGTATCGAGAGAATGTGACCAAATATGCGCATTTTCGCCAGACAGATGACGTCCTGGCAGATGCAGGGTGGCATTGCAGCTTTTGTTTTCGCAAAATCAGTGAGTTCATATTTAAGATGAAGGCATACAGCCACAATGATCGTATCAGATTTAATAAGTATCTCAACCCTAAAAGAGTTCAGGAAGTAATCTGCAACGGAGACGATCTGTTTGATATGCTTCCAGAAGAGTACACATTCAAGGAAATCATCGGCAAAATGGGCCCTATTCCTCATTCCTACTCAGCTGTTCATCTCCCATCCTATCTGTTGGAGAATGCAGAGAAGTATAAATTCTTGTTGCCTGGGAATTGCAGAAGAGATAGGGAGTGAGCTTATCTTTCCAGTAAGTTTTTGATGTCTGCTGTAAAGATAGTTGGTCATGCAGCTTCTGTGACTCCTCATGATGGGTTCAACCGAACAACGATGACTGTGGTGTATCGCTGACATAGCTGTCCCTCATTCTCAGCTACATTTATATCTCATTCTTTGGAAATGTTTTGGCCTTTTGGGTCTGGACAGACTTCTGGGTATTTAGGGTAATGTTGTGTACATAACTTTTACTGGAGTTCTGTTTAGTATAAGGTGGAGCATGCCTATCTACTGGAATGGAAGCTGCGCTTGAATCAGTAGTCACAAGTCTTATGTTCTCTTAGCTTTGGGATTGCATGCTTCCTGGATATACTGAAATTATAAGTACAAGGGTGCCTCCCCTTGTTGGGAAATTTTGCTTATGAGATAATATTCGTTTATGCGGTGAAACTGACTTTCTTTGTGACTATCTGAATTGCTCTTAGATCTTTTGTTTGATCAAATTGCATAATATATAGTGCAGTCTGTGCGACTTTTCCAGTGTTATGTTCATCTTGTCATGTCTTTGTTTAGCAATAGTTAACCTTGCATAACTAGTATAAACCATAAAACATACATTCAAGACTAAATCTGGCATTTTAAGTTTTATACTAATACATGTGGGAAATCCAGGGAACGCAGAAATTGCTGCTCAACTTCAAACATAGTTTTGAAATTTTGCTCTCAATCGCAGTCTGAGATTATTTTTATCACCTGTTTATTTCAACTTTGGCACCGTCTTGTTATCTCAATCTTTTATTTCATTTTCACGTATGATTTTGTCGGGAAGAGATGGAGATTGTTTCAATGATGAACCTGTAAACTATGGTTTGTTTAATACAGAGCGATACGAAAGATAAATTCTTGTGCACATGAAGCTGTGTACTGAAGTATGCATAAAATACAGCAATATGGGGTTTTTTATTCACTGCCAATCTGTCGCTGATTCGCTGTAGTATTTTGGCCTATTCTCTGGTTTCGACAAATCAGATTAACTTGTGGTAATCTCAACATTGTAGCATAGTTTATTTTGATGAGCATAAGACATAAACTGGACTGCAGGACTGAGACACAGCATGAGTACTAAAATATCAATGACAATACCAACAATAGATCTGTAGCAGTCTCACTCTCAAAACATTGATAACTTCACTCCTTTTGTTACTTCAGTCAAAGTTAATTGAGAATAAAAGATCTTGAGAGAAAAAAATGAGAATCATATCCGTTTTTCGTATCATTAATGTTTCTTATCCCTTCAAAGTTGGGATTCCAGAATAAAGTCATACAGGCATAGAAATGGCACAGATACATACTTGGAGTTTCATGTATATGCTAGTCTTATTCATACACTATCAATATCCGGATACGAGATGCAGTCTTATCTAGTTAGTAGTTGCATTCACATTATGATTGATGAAGCCTATAAAATGCACCCCTCAACATGAAGAGAGACATCCCAGAAAACCCAACATATACAGAGCAACATGCGTCTCGCCTTCGGGTTTGACCAGCAGAGCTATAGTGTGCACCAAGGGGCTCAACACCAGAGCTACTCCATGCACCAGGAGGAGGCTTGGCACTCAAACAATGAGTATCACAATTCCCATATTTCAGGTGTGAAAATTGCTTCTGCAGCTGCTTCTATATGCTTTGATTCTGAGTTTTCGAAACACAATGCATTGTTTAATGGAAGCCATGCTACGAATGATGGCTGGCTTGGCCAAAACATGCACCAAAAGCAAAGTAATGGATGGTCTGGCTCTGGCACAAGTTGTACTAGTTACTATAACCATTCTGCTTCTGGCGCTGGCTCTAGTGGCAAAAAGTGCTTGCCTGCAATAACTGTTCTCAATGCTTCACAATTCTCAAATGGTGGTGCTATGTTCAATATTGCATCAATGCAAAATGCTAGTGGATCATATGAAACTATCCAGGAGGTGAAATATGTTCCGGCTGCAACAATGAGAGTGCAGGAAGTGAGATACGAGCGCAGTAGTGCCAATTGGGACAGCCATGAGGATGATGGCCTCCAGCATTGCATAATGGGTACCGGAATGTTGAGTGGATTTCAAAGGGTAGAGCCTAAAAGGAGAGATTTTTGCCATCAAATTAGGCGTGCTTGGTGTTAAGTAGTGACTACTTAAGAAGTCGGTCCAAGACACCAAGTGCATCCTCTACTACAATATGTACTGCTCAGTTACTCTTTTCTTTGCTGCGTAGTACTTATCAAATCAAAGACTAAGAACACATGTTGATAACTCCAATTTTTATATTTTCATCATCGTTTGGGTGTGAGTAGGCCACATATAGCTTTTTTCCATTTTTTATTTTATTTTATTTTTTTATATAAAGGCTTGGATTCCTTACCTATCCTTCCTATCCTCTTATATTAAGAAAAGAAATGAGGGGGATCAAAATGAAAACCTCCCAAATAAATCAGAAAAAGCAAACATGGAACTAACAAAAATGAAAGTTCGAAAAACCCAAATGGTCTCTGTTACAGTGTGCAAGTATGAAGGGTGGAGCAGAGTCCCACCAAACCAAGCTTGTAGAAGTAGTACCAAAATTCGCTAATGCATTAGTAACTTGATCACCTTCCTGAAATATGTGAGATGGGTGGAAATTCATTTGAGAATATGCGATACAAGCAATTGTGTCATTCGATGTGAAACATGCATCCAAGGAACTAAATTAGGATTGTGAAGAAAGTCTGCTTCTAGTCTCTAACTGTAACAAACCCTCACCCAGAATATTAGAAAATAATTTGGTATCATCTTGTTATTGAAAACATATGAGAAGAAACCAAACGATCAAATCTTACACCTTATTGAGGCCAGAATAATTTTACCTATGTTGATCTCAAGGAAAAGCTGGCCATTGGAGTCATTAACAACATCAACAAGCTCCCTTCACAGAGCTGCAATCGGTACGATAATTGACTTGATAATTAATCGAAACCTATCTATGGCCGTGCTATGTTGCTTGTTGGTGATCTAAAGAAAGAGTCGAAACAACTACGACAAAGGAAGAGAGAGAAAGAGAGGACTTCTCAAGAGGGTTCTAGAGAGACTAAGAGAGATGGGGATGCTGCCTCCTCCATATGATTTTGGATATTTATAGTTTTATACTCAAAAAGTCAAAATGACCCAAGATGTACGGTCCAGATCAACCAATGCTAGGATGGACGACCCAAATTGCTCCATCTTAAATTTTGATTAATTTCCATACTTTTTAATTAAATTATTATTATTTTTGTTATTATAGTATATATCCCGAGTGCTTGGAAAATTCTCCAAAATTTCTACAAACTCGAAGTAACGTGAACTTAAAGATTGATATTTGAATTTGGACTAAATTAAAAAAAAACAAATTAAAAAATTTTTTTTAGGGAAATTTTTACATGACAAATGGGTGACTCCGAAATTCGGTACATTTTCTTTCAAACAAATCAAAACGGTACATGAATTTCAAAACCTGACACACTTTTAGTATACCGCGTCACTAACACCGTTAATCTTATGTAATTATTCATTTTTCAAAGGGTAATTCAGTATTTTCCTCTCTCTCTCTCTCGCTGAAACAAACTAGCTAGCAGCCTAGCACTTTTCATCTTCCCGACCTAGCATCAACCCATTGGCCGGCGGCACCAAGCAGCACCGTCGCTGCTCCGCTTTGCCTGGGTCCTGATCCATAGTGCACTTCATCCCAAACGCCTCCCTTCTCCCACACCACCGGTCTCAACACTCCACCCACAGCCACCCACAAATCTACCATGGTCAACACCAAACCTCAAGCCATACGCCAAATCGCCGCCAACCACTAACCAATCGATCCATTAATATCGTCCCCTCTTCCCCTAACGACGACATGTCCCTGCCCAGACCCGAGGATGATCCCGTGCCTCTCCGATCTAAAACCCATTCTAAAACCAATACCCATTCTCCTAAAAAGAAAAATAATTCTGACGGCAGCTCCAACGGCTAAGAATAGCGGGTAAACCTCAGGCCTCAACCACCGGGAAGCCATTGACTGAAAATCATTTTCGTTGGGCGCGGTGCGGTTCGGTTAGGTTTAAGGCCCAAACCGCAACCAAACCGATTTTTTCGGTTGGCCTATATATCAAACCGCAACCGCATTACAAAATAGATGAACCGATTATTTCGGTTACACCATTTTTCAGTGCGGTGCGGGTCGGTTTCGGTTTGGACCGATTTATTAATTTCAACTAAAAAGAGAAGGTCAAAATCATGCTTATTTTTACCTAACAGTTTCAATAACGCATAAATAAATTTTGAATGCATTTAGAGTCCACACAAATTGACAAATGTCACCCAAATATCAAGCAACTTGCAGAAAGACCATATTTGAACACTTAACAAACCCATATATATATATATTTGAACACTTAACAAACCCATATATATATATATTTGAACACTTAACAAACCCATATATATATATATCAATGATCAAGCAAACATAGCAACTTATTACAAACTGAAAACCTAAACAAAAATGGATTTCTTATATATTAAAAACCAACATTTCCATCAATAGAGAAATAATAAATAAATAAAATGTAATTAAAACAAATTCGGTGCTGGTCGGTTTATGACCCGAAACCGCAACCGAACCGCTTTTATGCGGTTCGGTGCGGTGTGATCATGAAACGACACCGTTTTAGTTCGGTGCGGTTACCGAACCGCTTTTTTGGTGCGGTTCGGGTCGGTAACCGCATTTTCGGTACAAAGTGCCCACCCCTATGAAAATGAACGGAGAAAATTGGAGAGAGAAGTCTGGAAATGCGAAAAGAGACGGAGCTGAGCCACAAGTTCTGGGTTCTTACTTCTTTGTTAGAAGGTCAAAGCTTTTTGTGTTTTGGAGCTTATTAGCTATCAAAGTTTCTGACCTTTAACAGTTTTTAATGGGGAGAAGGGGTTTACTCCTTGGCCGGGTTTGCTGGGTTTGAATGGGGAGGGGGGAGAGACTCTTTACTGGGTTTGAACGGGACGAAAGAGAGAGAACAATACTTTTTTTTGTTTTTTTAATTTCTCTCTCTTCATTAATTATTAATATTAATAATCAATTAATATTAAATTAAGAAGTGACAGATTTGCGCTTTAAAAGTTTGACGGAAATCACATTAATTAACGGAGGATGTAACGGAGTGTATATATTTTGGGTCGAGATTTCAAGTTCATGTACTGAAATGATTTGTTTGAAACATAATGTATTGAAGTTCGGAGTCACCCATTTGTCATGTACTGTTGTTAATTTTTTTTTTTAATTTTTTTTTCTTAAGCATCTAGATAATATATATTCGTATATTTAATTTAAAAAATCGGATATTACACTAACCCAAGCTAGTTCAATGGCCTTGATGGCCGCCATCACTTCCGACGCAACTGAGCTAGGAATTTCAAGATTAGTAGAGAAAGCACCAAGAACATGACCCTTGTAATCTCAAAAAACTACATCATATCCCCCCACATTAGAACCAAGCTTCCAAGCACCATCAGAGTTAATTTTAATCCAACCACAAGGTGGTGGATGCCAATTGACCTCAATTGTCCTAAGAGCACAGTGAGGCCACATATAGCTTCATCATTGTTTGCATTAGAACTTTAGAAGTACTAGTAAGTTACACTGATGACACGTTTACTTACTTGGAATGAAAAATAATTATGAATAAGAGACAACTGGAATGAGATAAGAAAGGAATCAGTATTGATTCCGGAGAATTTGATTCCTAAACCCATCTCCCTCCTTCGTAATCAAATTCCTGAGTATTCAGGAATCAATTCCTGACAACGAGGTGAGACCTATACCCATTCCGATTCATTCATGTGTTAGTAAACGCGTGAATACTTTTAACCTGAATTATTCCGATTCCTTTTTGGGTTGGGTTTGTGCATAGCTAGGTATGCTAACTGGGTTGGGCCATGCCATTAGCACATATAGCATAGTTTCCCTCAAAAACTAAAACTTCATCATGATGTGAATTGATTTTTTATTTTATTTTTAAACACCCTCATTTCAGATTATTTGCAATATTTCAAGGACTTTATAGACCCTGAGATCAATCTGCTGGGGGCCACACGACCAACAAGGCATTGCAGCCTCTTTTGCTGTCATGTTTATAAATTAAAACTAGACTCCAAACACACCCTATGAGTGTGGATAATTACGTGAGAAGTTATTCCACAGAATGTGGAGAAAATTGCTGCACATATTTTGTTTTTGATTTTTGATATTTTTTGTTAAATTTTTTTTGTTTTTCTTTTATTTGTGAATTTACCATTTTGTCTTTCTCAAATATTTCAGTTCAAATGTTTTTTAATATTTGAGGGATATTTTGGTAAAGTTTTTATGTTTTGGCTGACAAACTCTCTTCTCTTAATAATAATATAGATTAAGTAATATATATCACTAATTGATGTGAATTGAAAACAATACCCATAAAACTATAGCTTCTTGATTAGATTAAAAGTCAGTCAGCCATATTCCTCAAACTGTGCTCGGTCGATGGGGCTAAGACTATCTTTTTTAGAGAGAGAAGGTCTCGCCTCTCTCTAGAAAGCAGAAACCCCAAACAGTAACCATTCGCCCCCCCCCCCCTCTGAGCTTAGATCTAGATCCGCTCCGGCGAGATCTAGATTGAAGGCTTTGTGAGGGAGGGTGGTTTCCCTGTCCGGACACATGTCCCAGCCGTGTTTCCTTCTGTGTTTAATTTCAGTTCACCCAATCCAAACCTTGCTTTCTCTCATCCTAATCACCAGATCTGAGACCCTCCTCCATCCTACTACCTTCCACCACCCCACCGTCCTCCTCCACCGTCGAAGCTTCCTCGTGGATAACCGATTGCTTGTTCCTCCCTTCCTTTCCTTGGGTGGTTGTCTAGTTTACCGATTTGTTCGGCAGTTGTCACAAGCAATCACATGGTTCAAGCCCCGTGACAGGCGTGAGGCTGGGATCTCCTTCACGAGAACCCAAACCTCTTCGGACCGGGGAAAAAGAAATGGATATGGCATCCGGAAATCCATTGATTGGCGTCGGCGAAACACCTCCACCCCTCTCTGTCGGTGGTTCTCTGATCTGGCTGAGGAAGATGAAGATTGCAGTTTTTGGGCTGGGCTTTGTCTCCCCTTTGTGGGATCTTGTTCATGTTTTAGGCTTATGCTGCTTGCCCTTTTGGGCTTAGTGTCTTTGGCCCTTTTGGACGGTGTGTATTATGCTGGGCTTGTTGCCTTTAATTAATGCATTTTACAATTTGATCCAAAAAAAAAAAAAACTGTACCCAGTCGTATGAATAATATCCGAATTTCGTTTTAGATATTCCATTCCAAAAGTTCCCAAGTTGATTTGAAATATCTTAAGCCGCAGTATCAATATTCTAGCTTTTATAATCAGATGGTTTACATCTCATTAGAACCATTCGATTCTTTTTCTTTATGAGATTCTTTAGACCACCAAGCTCCGGAAAGAGAGCATTAGATTCAATCTTATCGTACAGGAATCTAATGCAGCTCAAATTTCAAATCAACTCACTACCCACGTTTTTTCATTTTCCATATCTCTATATAAGTCCTCGAGCACTCTTTAACCAAACAAAAGCATAATTGAGAACTACTACTTGTAGAAAAGAAAATCATGTCCTTCAATAGTTCATCAAATGAGTTCCAGTACTTTGCATCTGCAGTTCAGGAACCTATGCCTAATAGGGCACCTGCTACCACCAACTCCCATCACCGCCAAAAACACCATGTTAGGTTCAGCAATGAGGAGCGCGTATTCGAGGCACCGAGGAGGCCACAGACTGTGACGCAGTATGAAGATGTTGATGGTGAAGCTGCTGCGTTTATCAATTTCGAGCACAAGAAATTCCAGATGAGGCAGATGACCATGTCAGATTACTGAGAATGGATAGTATAGATAACCCTTTATAGCCCTCAATAAGATTTTTACAGTTCAGGGTTGTGGGGTAAACTTGTGCCAAGTCACCAGCTATAAATAATGTCAAAGCCATTAGGTTGCTTTCAAATTTGTACCTCACAAGATTTGGTGTGTTATCAGTATTGTTCATGATTGCTTTTGAAATTGAGCTTAATTAAAAGTTTGTAATATGTTTTTTATTTTAGCAGCCACAATTTTAGACCACAATTGTAAGATGTTATGCCTTTGTAGATCAGAACCTTCCGAGTCTGTTGCTTACAAAACACAGCACGGGAAAAAAAAAAGGCAAGTTAATTTTTTTATAGTTCCCGTTGTGGAAACTGGAAAGAACTAATTGATTTGTTCTAACCCAATAAAGAAAAGCATCAAATTCATAAGCCTGTGTTTTCAAATGGTATCAGAATGATATCTCTTTCTGAAATGGCATATACCAAACATGCTGAAATCTTAAAGACATGTGCTCCACTTTGTTTGTTTAGTTACTTCAAAGACATAAACTTACCTTATCCTTGTATCAAGTACCCAACTTTGAGTTCCTCAGATTTGGAAGCAGAATCAGAAACCATACAAGTAGAAACTTTCCTTTATTGTTCATCTTCTCAACTGGTACTTATTTGTACACACAAAACAAAACCAAAGCAAGATTGTCAAAAGACGTCTCTCTATTAATCCTGCTAAAAAAAGCAACAGAAAAAAAAAAAAAAAAAAAAAAGGTACAGTGGAGGAACAGTTTAACTAGGACTCCAAAAACCTCAGCTTAATTCGGTAAAAAAAAAAAAAAAAAAAACAGAGCCTTGTTCTTGTTTCATCTATATTAGCAAACAGAGCGGCAAAGAGGGCAAGTGGTGTGGTCGTTGTCGAACCATTTCTCCAAGCAACCTTTGTGGAAGAAATGCTTGCAAGACAATTCACTAACCTCTTGCTCCGCTTCAAACCCACACAGACACACGCAACACTCCGCCATAGCCAATCTCCCTCCTCTCTTGCTTTTCCTGTGGCACAGCGACCTGTACCGGGCCACCGAGATTCTTCTCTCTCTCGCAACTTCCGGGTACTCATCTGCGTCCTCCTCTAGGGTCTGAGAAGCCACCACATTGGCGCCACTCATTACTTGGAACACGGATCTCACCATGTTCTTGAGTAGCGCCACCGACAGCACCGTGTTCATTACCAGCACCGGTAGCACGCCCTCCGATGCGCCGGGAAAGTTCGACAGACCCATTTACCACCTAATAATATCTCAAACCAGAGAAACCAAGTAGTTTTCAGCTCAAGTTAGGAAGAAGCAAAGCAGGTATATGGCTATATGCTTCCACAAGACAAAGCCCATGACCTAGTTTGGGCTTGTTGATAAATACCGGTGGGGAGTTTACCTTGGTCAGGAGGGTAACCTAACCATAGTTGGGGGTGCGAGGCAACACGTGGCGACACGTGTAAGGCTTTTGGGACGGACAGTGACTTTTGGTGGGGTGTAAAAGTGACGTTTTCACTGGGCGCTAAAAGGTTAGAACTTTGGAAAGGACACGTGTCGTGGGGACCTTGGGGACGGCGAATGAGGTGGCGCGTTGTGGCGGGTTTCGAGGCCTTTCAGCCAGGGAGTGGAAGTTTCTTGATTCCCGGAGGAAGTAGAGGAGCCGAGTAAGGCCAATGATTTTGAGGGATTGTACTAACAATAATAATAATTGGCCTCTGGAATCTCTTGGTAACTGGGTGCGCGTGGGGACCACGCTCCGGTCAGATTCATCGTCAGCACCGAAAAGGGTCCCGTCTCTTTTCACTCGGTGCACGGTGTTGGTGGCAGTGAGACATCATATTCACACCACAAATATGGGACAATGAAGTGCAACAAAAATGGTAGCTGGCTACGAGATTTTCTTACCGGATTTTAATGTTCTAGGATAGCTGTAATCGTACTCATCCCCTCCCTGCAGGTTACTTTCAAGTGGATTGGATATTTTTAGTTTCAGCGATTATATGTAACACACTACTAATTGTCTTATACGTAACTTTAAATTATAAATACATGAAGATTTAGAATCGCAATGAGTGATGAAAATAAGCTTAAAAGAGATGTGCAACGAACATAGTCAGAAATACCTCATGCACTCGTTCTTGCAGCCAAATATTTTTTTTTTTCTCTAAAACAATTCAAACTTTGAACCGCGGCCCATAAAGTGTAGGTAATTGAACCCAGAAGTTCATTACATTTCAAAATCGTGGTTTTGATTTGCAACCAGCTAAATTGATATCCCCTTTAGTTCATTTTTAGAGGGAGCACTTACAAGTTACAACTATAGTTGCGCAATGATACGCTCATGCACCTAAAATTTAGAATCTGTTATTATTCGTAATGTTTTTAGTTTTGATTGTGTAGAAATTTTTCCTTATAATTTATTTTCTTCAAGATCCCGAAAAGAAAAAAAGACAGCTTCCTTGTTCTAGATGTGTGTGCTGAAATTCTGTCTTTCTGAGTTGCTCAATAATTGGGCAGCTGAGCGGAAATACTAGTTTCAAAAGATCTTCAGTCTGCAGCATGTGAGTGATTCAGAAATCAGTAGTTCAGTACCAAGTACAGACCCATGATTTCAGTTTTGCCCCACTACATGGGACTATGGAAGTAGCTAGCATGATGAACCGTGACCACATTTGTAAGTTCTAACTTTGTAGCAATATGCTGTTTAAATCTGCTCTCCAGTAGTGTGCACACAAAGCCATGTGAAGGGCGAATCTCTACAGATCATGTCGAGGCTTCAAAAGACTGAAGCCTGAAGAAGACTCGTGTTTTTCCGGCAATGGCAAAAACGCCTTCTCTTAATACTAATTTTATTGGTCTTGTGTGTTATGTTTAAGAAGCATAACATCATCATACAGTAGTGATAATAATTATAGTAAAAACATGTTACACTCGATCATAGCAGATCTCTCTAACTACTGAAGTTCTAGAAGGGTTTGCCTCATCTTTGTGTTTTTAATCAATTAATGAATGACAGAACTTATAACGGATTTCTACTAGTATCTGTAAGTTCTAAGCACAACAGAGGTCATGGATGTGTACAGTCGCTGTGTCGTTGCTGCTCAGCTAGTGGGCGGTCGTCGAATTATACATCTCCATTGCTTTAAAATACGCACTTTCTGCATTTGCAACCCTCATCTGAAACATTGTCCATTCCTTTCTGCACCTTTCCCTCACCTGGCATTGGGATAAAAAGTGATATTAGCAAAACTTAACTGAAGAAGTTTCCTGCACCTTTTGGAATCGTTGCTGCTCACAAGGTAACCTTTTGCCAGTAATTGCTTATAGGGTATCACCCAATGGGTAAATGGCAAGACAATGACTAAAATTAAGAAGAATGAGAGGCTTCACATACCCCTTGCCATGGCGCTTTTCCACCTTGTGATTCACCCTGCCCAAGCCAAGAGATGAATTTAGCATTTCAATCAAATATGTATAGTTTGGTTACTGCAGAAATGTGAAGAGGACGATGGTGAAAATTTGCTTCTTACCTGACTACCGAGCGATGGAACAGTTTGATGAACAATCCACTGAGAATCTACAACTCCTATCTTCTCATGGGCAGGCTGTTTTCAAGAAAACATATTTGAATTATGACTTCAGATGAAATCCCAACAAGACAAACTAATGGTTGAAGAAACATCATAGAAACAGATTGGAGGTAGGTCACTCACCTCTACACATTTTCTAAGGGCAAAGTCAAGACCCCACCCGTGGACCAAGTCATTCTGCAATCCCAAAGTGTTGCCATAATAAGTTATAGAAAAGGAAACAGTATACCCCATAAAATTTAAACTAGCAAGCTGGCAAAATAATTGAGGACTAAAAGTGGTGATCATGAACAAGATTATGGTCACCAATCATACCTGAATCATATGCCACACACAGCGCCAGGCACTTCGGGAAAATACGGGAGCCATGATCTCAACGAACCTGAATCAAACAAAAGTGGCAACAAGAAATGATTATTAAACCAAATGAAAGACAAAAGAGGAATACACAAACAAAGCAAATATAAACAACAACAGCAACTAAAATATCTTTATGTTCTTACGCTGCACATGGAGGCAGATGTGGGTCAGTGCACCAGCCTGGTTTCTCCTCTGTTTGTCTAGAATAATTTTACGGACAAGGATTGCAAGGTTATTTCATAATTCATAAACTAAACTTCGAACGAGAAAGCTTTCAGCATAGGTCAGATAAGCTTACTTGTGAACTTCACGGTCACCTCTTCTCTTTGTCATCTGCCATGTCAATCCTTTGTTAGGTTCTAAACCAGGCTGCGAAATCTCCAAACCATGCTTCCTGACTAGCTTTATGTACCTGAAATTGGATTGAAAAGCAGCCACATTTAAGTTTTCAGTAAACTAACAAATACAACATAAAGTTACTCGGTAACCAAAGACTCACTCCTCAGCATTAAAATGCTCTACTCCGAGGTCTTCATCCCAGATAAATATGTAATCGTATGGGGCCACAATGTCAGGATGCAAAAATCGCTTGGCATACCACCTACGACAAAGATTCAGGAGTCATAAACCAGAAATATCCATTACATACATGCATTTTGAATTGCAGATAGGAGCTAGAAATCCTTCTTACCATTTAGTTTGCTTGCGAACACTAACATGTATAGCCCGCTTAGACCACTCAAGATCATCCCATTCAGTTGTTATCCCATCGTAATGGAAAAGAAGAATCGTAAAGTCCTCTGAAAACTGTGAGAGAACTGTATTTAGTTACCTATATCCACCTCAGAGAGAGATACAGAGAGAAAGAGAGGGATAGATACCTTTTTCACAGCTGCATCAATATTATTTTTCTGTTTGATACCCACAGTGAATGTCACAAGGTACCTAGGTTTGGTTGTTAAGTCCTGCAATTGCCAACCAAATTATAAGCCTTGTAGTTATGAGCTCCAAAATAAAAAAAAGACCATAACAGACATTTAAGAGTCACCAGCAGAGTTGTGAAACAAGTCTCAGACTAGAGAAAGTGAGAGACAATAGAAAATTATGTTGCAATGTCATTCTACCGTGCTCTAGAGGGAGAAATAAAAAATAGACACACAACGGCCTAGATGATGGACTTCTATTTTCACTGAAGTGACCATCACGAAAGTCAAAGTTTCACTACTTTTATATGAATTCCCACTGAACAAACATCCAACACATAACCTTCTAGGTTGTTTTAAACAGCCATTTTCCATTATTTCATTACGTCACCAAGTCATGTCATTCTAGTATCCAATACACAAAAACAGAAAAATCTGAAAGAAAAATTGTTATCTGGACATTAATTGGATTCAATGGAATCTACTAAGAAGATTGTCTCAAATATAGATTGGAGCATTGCAGGGGTTGTGGAAAGCTCAAATTGTAACTATGTTAATTGTATAAGTAAATGTAGAATTCACACCTCACTAGGCTTGCCCCATAATCTGCGCAAGTAGTAGTCTGACTCAGCTTCAACAATTCCTGGGGGTAGCATTTCTGCACCTCTAGGATTTGTGGGCACCCAAATCTACAGAAGAAAAAAAAGAAGGGGTACACTGAACATGAGAAGATGTAACTGTTAAGAGTCCGGATAAGCAATGACTTTCTGATGAAAAGTTGTCTCATAGGAACAGGACATTTTTGACTGTACAGGAAATGCTACTCATATCAAGGAAATATTAAGAAAAACAAGAACAATTTCTTATTGCTATAGCTCTTCCTAAAATTGCTTTAGTAATTAAAGGGTCCAATTGAAGAATCATGGTTATTAAACTATAATGTATGAAACTCGAGATAAATAATTTTCACTCACACACACACACATATTGCCAACAAGTCTGTCATAAGCTTCCAGGGAAGATGATCGACCAATCAATACTTTTTAGTCAGGTATTCTCCAGTTGAGATTGACCTAAAGTTAATTAATATATAACAAATATGCAAGAACCTCAAATGCACCTATAGATCAGTTCAGCAATTGTATTTTGAATGACCTTAGTGACACAATTCTCAATAACATCCAAGTTCCATAATGATGTAAAACCTCTCATCGTAGATTTCTGTTTGGGAAGAGAAGGTATACCTTCGATGTATCATTTCGTCTCTGATATTGAGTTGAGCTACTATTTTTCTTCACATAAGAATAAAAATCTGACATGCTTGATTTCCCTTTCTCATTGTATGATAGATCAACTGATGGAAGAAGGCTGGATGAGAGATTCAGCTGTCAAAGTTAACGCACATTAAATATGTTTCACCATCTCGATGAGGATGAAAATATAATAAACAAAAAACAATCCGCACCTTCGTTAATGACAATGTTGGAAAGGATACACCTATCAAGAATCCAAAAACTACTCCTACAAAAGTTGTCACAATAAGCCTCATTGTCTCATTTGGTTTTCTAGCAACCGCACTGCAGGCAACAAAATTCAAATGTTACAGAGAGTAAGTTGGAATTAAAGGCAAATTAGAACTCAAGAACAAAAGAATAAAAAAGCAAAAACAGTTGGCTCTTTTGAAGGGAAATAGGCTGCCATAAAATTTAACCTGCGTGAAAGGATTCCCATGTTATTTACAAGCTTCTGACTATAAATGCACGGAAAAAGGAACTGCAGGTAGCAAGCGATAGCTGATCTGCATTATTTAACAGGTTTGAGTTGGCAATTCCCCTTAAAAGAGATGATGACCCTCATGGAAGGAACAATACCTGGTTTGCGGTATAAACAGGAAGATAAGTTGGAATGCACTACTTTCAGGAATTCAAGCAAGATTCTATGACTCAGTACCACAGAAAATTATAAAAACGAAGAAATTTCAACTGAGAATGACTCGAATATCTGGGTTTTGACAAAACCATAAAGATAGATGGATTAACACTTGCAAGTCACAGCCCAAAGCTGCTAAGGTAACATTCTTCACAAGGTTAAGGAGATCTTTAAAGATGGAAACTCTGCATTTCTCTCAATAACAAATCCTCAGTTTTCACTCTGTTTGACATCGAGTTTGAGTGCACTAATTCAAGAATTTAAGCACGACTCTATGACACAGTACTACAAGAATTGCAACTACCAAAGAGCTGAGTATGATTCAAATATCTGTACGGACAAAACCATAAAATAAAATAAAATAAAATAAAAAAAAGGGATAGCTCTTACAACTCAAAACCCAAAGCTGCTAACCCACCACTATTGCTTATTCCATCACAAAGAGATCCCTTTAGGATGGAAACTCCATACCTCTCTTAATAACAACTACTCACTTTCCTCTCTCAGTCGGAAATCAACCTCACGGAATACAATGACCATTTAACAGCAGCAATTGCACACTCTGCACTCAAACCTATCAAGGTTAGGCCGCGTTCAAACACAATGTGATCAAAACCACAAGCAAGAAATCATGTGCTTATTCCTCGTCGCCTCTCCCGCTAGAAATCAATCACGTGCTTCCATTTGACAACTAGTCATCAGATACGCTCAGATACGCTCCCCTCCCTAGTTACGCAACGCATGTGCTCCGATTGAATTCACACCGAAACTTCAATCCTAAGCAACAAAGACCCGCCTCCCCACCAGACACACAAGCAGCAGCTGGGCTTGCTTAATCTCAAAGATAGAGACGAAAACCTAAACAATCCAACCACTAGCCTGCACCTCACATCATTAAGTATTTCGCGATCAAACGCATTTAGTAGCTTTAAAAAACAGAAAATCAACCTCCACGACAAGAATCGGAACCGAATCTCTACAAGGATCTAGCAGCTTCGAAAATAGCCAAATTAACAAACAAATTCTATGCATCGATTTGCTTAGAACGCCGGCAATCAGATTAAAATGACGAAAACAAAAAACAAAAAAAAAAATTGAAAATAAAGCTGAGCTGAGTAGAGAGAGCTACTGAACCTTTTGAGCAAAATCAAAATTAGAAACGTAATATTGAGAATCGGGGAAAACGAAAACGGACCTCATATGGATGAAGATCTGCAGGAGAGTCACGCGAAAAGGCAGCGGCGCGAATTCCAAAGAAGCTCGCCCAACAGACTAGGGTGATCTTTGAGAGGAACAAAAAGCGTGATAAGAAAACGCCGAAACTGCAAGAAGCGGTTTCAGTTGGTTCACAGCAAGAATGTGAATATTTGATGATGATGATGATCGATGATGATGAAGAAGAAGAAGAAGAAGAAGAAGAAGCTAGGGGGAGACTTGGATTGGACTAGGGAGGGAAACACAAGGGAGAGAAAATGGGGGAGGGAGGGTCTTAATATTTATCGGGGATGGATCTAAACAACAAAATTAAAACGGTTTTTTGGGGTTAGAAATTTCAAAAACAGGGGATTATTAGAACTTCGAACAGTCCATAATAGGTAAGCCACTTCTATTTATTATATTACATTAAATAGAAAATTGTTTTTCTTTTCTTTTTTTCTTTTTAATTTCACAGATTTTCTCAACTTTTTTACTGCTTTTGCTTTTTCGGCTATCTTGTTGTTTCTTCCTTTTTGCTGGTTTCGGTCTTGCTACTTTTCTTTTCAAGTAACTGTTTTGTGATCTCAAATTATCATGTGGGGCATTTTGAAGTAGTTATTTAGAATAATATAATCACGATATTTTTATAAAAGGTGAACATATACAAAAAATAAAAAAAAATTTAGATGAAGATTTGTTATGTGAATTAATTACATATGTTAATTTTTTATATTTTACCTCTAAGGGAAAATTAAATAGTATGGAAAACTGTCAAGTCAGTTATGATCTAATCATGGAAACTAATTTATGTCTCTATAAAAAAAAAAATTAGATGAAGACTTGTTATGTGAATTAATTACATATGTTAATTTTTTATATTTTTCCTCTTAAGGGAAAATTAAATAGTGTGAAAAACTGTCGAGTCAGTTATAACCTAATCATGGAAACTAATTTATGTCTCTAATTGACTGAAAATAAATTTTGGATATGATTACTTATCAGAAAAGACGAAATTTGAATGTATTGTTTGTTAAACATCACGATCCTCACAAACAATTTGACCTAATAAGTTCTTTATTTTGTGCTATGGAGAAAATTAAGATACTACTAGCTAGTTTCATAGGAAAAATGATTGGGAGTAAAACAACTGTTTATAAGCTACTTCAACATGTTAATTACTAAATCTTATTTCAAAATAGTAGGTCCCTACCACAAAAGATGTTTCCTGGTTTTGGGGTCAGAATCGCATCATCAACCCCAAGATCTAGCATAATATAGTAATTGTTTTTCTCTTATTCGCTAGTATTTTTCGACTCAAAGACATAAGCCATTTTTAAGCCCAAGTGCCTAGCACATCCAAATCTCAAACCTGGAACAATGGGCAAAAGGAATTGGAGAAAAATAAAAAATAAAAACTCAAAAGTTGTAAGTAAGAGCAAGTTCACCCGTTGGGTCACCGGGTCACCTACTATTCACTGCTTTTTAGTGTATATTTTCATTCTCTGGGTCACGAAATACACTGTGCTCGTGACCCAGGGCACGAAATACACTGTGCAGGTCACCATGGTGACCCAGAACACTGTACCAGGTGACCCAGGGCACGAAATACACTGTGCTCGTGACCTAGGGCACAAAATTAACACTAAAAAGTAGTGAATAGTGGGTGACCTGGTGACCCAACGGGTGAACTTGTCCTAATAGATGAATTTGAGAAATTAAATACTTGTAGTAACGAAAGATCACAAAATCACTGTTGTTGAGAAAAAAAATCTCATAATTTTACTTATATTTATTGAAATCACTAACGAAATACTAACATACCGCTAATTAAGGTGACATATGATACCTTGATCAAGAATCTCTAACAACATCAGAAAATTGAAGACTAAAGAAAGTCGTTGTGTCATTTTCGTGTCATTTAGGAAATAAATTTGAATTTAAGAAATTTCGGGTCATTAGGTCATGATAACATCCAATTAAGCCCTTGTCACTGGATTAAGGAAGCGGTAAGGTTTCAAAGACAACTTGACAAGTGACTCAATAAGATGAGGCTGGCTCTCAATCATTCTTGACTCTTCAACATTTTGAATTATTTAAATCGGACGACTAGGAGGCCACCACTAGGGGAGTATGACTATATGAGTACGGTAGTGCCCTCAAAATGCTCCAAAATATTCTCTTGACGCGCATCACACGGTGCAGAATAGTCAACGAGCCGTAAGCAACAATCCCCGACCATACGTCTGCTTGACTTTGACCCGGCCAAACTAAACCGAGATAGCTCCACGTGTCCCCGGCCAACCCCGCAAGGCCGCAATTAACGTTGGGAAGGGTTGGTACGAGTTGCCAAAGCCCAGAAGCTGCCACACATTTCCAACCATTTCGGTGCTTCCACGTGGCACGTGATGCTCAAAGGCCTGACTGGATTCGGGCCCACATTGGAAATTTCAGCAGGGACCCATAATGAGATGTCTAATTCCGATGGGCCAGGTGATTGGTCTGTGACCGTATACGAATACGTGTATGTATAGCGTATAGGGATTGAACATTCTTATTTCTTCTCCTTCTTGTCTTACCATCCGGCACTAGGCTAAGAACCCTATTTGGTATAATTGATAATGCGAAAAGATATTTTAGATCTACATCATTCAGATGTAAACAAAGTGCGTATGACAACTACATTTTGGTTAAGATGGATAAAGACAATGTAGGAAAAGTCTTTGTCTTCTTCATAAAGGTTAATTATATTACTCGGACTAACTTTATTCTTGCATAATCTTTTTTAATTTTCAGTTTAGCTTATAAGATCATTGTAATTGTTCATGGAGAATCACTTAAATGCTACATTTTCACAAATGAACTAAACGAAAACTAATTTAATCATATGAGTTTTATAAAAAAATAAATGCGTCAAATCGACATTGTAGAGGAAACTATATAAGAATTATTATAAAGTGTAATGTGTTAATTTACATATATTATAGATTCTAAGAATTGAACCTAACCTAACCAATTCCCTAAGAAATGAGATGTTTTAAGTGTGGGAAGGCCTACAACAATTTTAGGTGGTTGGGTGTACTATCCTTTGTCATGAATATGTTCAAAGTGTGAGTATGGCCCAATATATCTCCTATTTTCAGTTTTTGTCACATATAAAAATGAGCGGCCGTGTGTTCCCCACTACTTTCCCTATGAAATTTGTAGTCATCGATTGAAAATTAAGTTGTGAAATAAGTGGATGCTTTTCTTTGTGGTTAGTCAAAGTATGGCCTTAAAATTTTATGAAGTTGGCCTATATATACACACGCACCAAATCATGGTGAGGAGGTCACAGATTAGTGAAGCAAAACAAGTTCTACGATTGGGTGATTGGTGGTAAGAATGAGAAAGTTGGTGAGGGTTTTTAAGAGAAGACAGAAGAGAGAGATTATTTAGAGCACCGCCGTGCACTTGCACCAACATAAATGAATGGTTAGATTGCATTAAATACACTTTTTGTTTATTAAAAATAAAGTTGATAATAAATATCAAGGGTTGAGATTATTTTATAAGGGTCACTTGCACCGTCGGTGCATAGAATAATTTCCAGACAGAAGAGGCTCGTGGAATGACTGGAATTCTTCTTGTTCCACCAACATGTGAAAATATCTAAAGTGAAACACATGTGAAAAATAATTGTGCTAGTATAGCTTTAAAATTCATGTAAGTTAGGCCATCTCTATAGACCAGTATAACAAACCATGGTGAGAGGCCAAAACTAGTGAAGCAAACCACTGCCCGTATTCTATAAGCCAATGTAATTAAGGGGTATAAATTGAAACGTAACTCAACTACTAGGATCACTAATATATATTCATCTCATATAGCACATGACATCTTTACAAATTAACAAGAACGTTCAATGCTAGCTATATGTTGATCAATCTCCTTGTACATTGAGATCCGGAATGAACTCACCAAGATTTTTGATCCATAGATAAGAATTTTTGATTTGCCATTGCCGGACGTAATGCAAGTTGAGCTTCATATGTTGAGATCTGGTCATGTTATGAAGAAGACGAGGAAGAAGGTTGAAGTAAACATGATGGGTCAGTTGGTGCCAGATGAATTTAATAGATCAGGAAGTTAGTGTCATCACTGTACTGGGACAGAAAATGTCTTGAGTGCATACATTGCATGAAACTTGGTCTGTAATTAAGTTTATATGGAACGAACAATGTCTTGATAATTTTACTAGAAATACTTGATCGACTCTGTACTTATTCGCAATTTATCACAAGATGATCTTATAGTTCATCTCATCTATCCCTTGAAAGATTCTGTTTGCAAGAAATGAAAAAGTAAAGGACAGTTTCAGCTCCATTTAAAACTTCAATAAGCAAATAAGTGGGAGTACTGTGACCTCGTGAGTCGTGACCATGACAAAATGGCTCTATGGAATTTGATTGTCGACCTACTCAGATTCCGCAAAAATGAAATGGTTTTGGCGCGACTAAGAGTTTGGTAGGCCTGCACCAATTTGGGTGCACTATCCATTCTCACACTCATGGTCATGTCTTACTGTTTCCCAGCAAGTGAAATAAAATATGAACATGAAAAAAAAAATTGCATGCATATATGTATGTTCTCGTGCAATCAGTTAATCACTAATCAGAGGCCTAATCAAGAGAGCTTCAACAATGGCTCTATGTGTAAGACATTGTAGATTTGTATTGGTTCAAACTTGCCCGAAATTCTACCGTGAGTTCTACGGTCAGCTCTCACCGCAAAAGACTTTCTGCATTTCCGGCACCCCCAACTGACTCGCGAGCAGGGTTTGTGCCGGAGATGGCGTCCAGTCCTCTCCGTGTAGAGGAGCACGTACCTCAGTTTCCTGCAAGTCAAATTAATATCAATATGATCATAATCACTTAATTTTGACATGAGATTCTATATAGTATATACTAAATTGACTTCATTAAGATTGAGTTAACTACCACAATCAATGGCTTCAATATGATTCAGTTTACTAAATTATGTCCTCAATGGTTCAAACCATTGAGGACATAATTCAATCCACGTGGATGCCGCCGTCAAGTCGCACGAACTAACGCCGCCGTCTAGTGTAACATATATATGTGTACGTGGCCGAGGATATTGTCGAAGAAGGTGAGCTTCCTATGCTGACAACTGAAGAGATCTGAGCTTCGAAGAAGCAGTCGAAGATTTCACCGATGTGGTGTTCTGAACTGGTTGGAAGAAGAAGAGGATGCAGAAGGTTGAAGAACAAAATTTTGTGTTTTTCGTTTTTTGAAACATAACATTAACGTGGTATCACTTGAAACTGGAACTAGTTAGCACGGGTAATACCTATCGCACCACTATGAAATTATCTGAATAAATACATGCATGGAAGCCAAGTAAGCACACGTGAAGAATTATTTGATGAAAAAAAAAAAAGAATTCCTCAGAAAATCAAGTCCCTTTAATTAGCCAGTACTCAGTACTTTGTAAGCTTTAACCTTTTCACACAGTCATACAGAATGATAAAATTTTTGGAACCAGTTCAATATATATATATATGGGGCTTTCAGTAGCCCTAATTCTTTTCAATTATTTCTGTATAAACTGTGCATGATGTGGAAAGACAGAAAAGCTATACAAAATTACTTGCTCCAAATCGCAAATATTGGAAGCATCCTGCATGATCAAGGAAAGAATTCCCAAATTCTACCACCGCATTCTCACTAATAGTCAAACAGAGGCAGCAGGACTAATCTGTTTGTTGGTCTACTCATCCTGAAGAGGGCCATCAATACCAGAGAATTCCATGAGAGAAGGAAGCCAGATTTCGACTCGAGTTCCACCTGCTCCAAGGGCAGCATCTTTATTCCGGGGTGATATGACACGGACTACACAACCATAACTTTCAAGTATCTCGCGGGCAACAGTCAGCCCAGCAACAAAGTTCCATGTCATGTTGTCTTCAACCATATTTTCTGAGAGGAGATCAGTTCCGAAGGGTGCGAGGGAATGCATCTGTGTCTGAAGTTGAAAACACCAAAAGTACAATTCATGAGAAAGATTAATATTGGCCAAAATTGGAACAGAACTTACAAAATTGCAGGTATTGAGGTTTTGTTTAGAAATACAAATTATCAGAAAGAAGAAACCCTATTTAGTTTCCAAGTAAGCAAGTCTAGCTTGTTGCAAGCAAAACTAATTGAGAGTATGAACTATCAGTAACGTAAAGCATCTGCTGCTTCATCTCAACAGAAAGTCACATCCAAATCTACTTTGCATTACCACACCCCTAAACTTTTTGAATGTTCAAAACATGTAACTGTGGGTACTCTCAACAGGCGGTGAGTAACAAATGGTAAATGTATAGAAGATAAAGATAACAGAGTTCAAAGTTTGTGATTTTTACCATATAATGCATGTCAGGCCCATCGTCATCAATTACTACAAGAGCACCACCTGCTGGAGCTCCAGTAGACACAATTTCTACCTTTCCCCCAGCATGCGTACGCAATAATGCACTTTCGATTAAATTGCTCAGAGCCTGTCGTAAAGCAGGTTCTTCTACAGCTACTTCCAAAGATTTTTCAAGTTCGCTCAGTTCTACTCTACGCTGCTGGTCATGGGCAAGAGGTCTTACAGCTTCTACCAAATCTACCAGTATATCAGAAACATTGCACGGTCTTCCTGACATAATTGACAAGCATAAGACACAAGAAAATTCATGCTTAAAGACTAAAAGAAATCAACTTAGTTATCTCGCATGCCAAGCATTCATAAGGAGCTGCATGCACTTGTGAAATCAAAAGTGATACAGTCAGTTTTTTGTTTATCATCTCAAGTAATGAACCTCAGAATTATACCTACCTAATTCCATCTTGCTGTGAAGGAGCAAGGGCTAGAGGTGGCATCGGCATCTCTATATCTTTGGTTGGAGCTTTTAGAGAAAGTTGTTCACCAGAAAGTTGCATCTTAATGCTGGAACTATCACTTGGCAAGTTATTCAATAATTGAGATCTCCGTGCGTCAGGATATACATATGTAGAGTCTTGTTCGCTATAGCGCATAATATTAGCCTGAAAAGAATTAACATGAAAAGGTCAATGTGTCTTGGACTATGAAAGCAACCAACTATAATTCAGTAATCAAGAAGAGCTTCAAAATTTTGAAGTAATAAGCAGTCTCAGAGAGAGAAAGATTGATTGCCTTAGTCAAGTAAACAGCATCTTGGAGTTGCTGAAGGGTATCTTTCACTTGATCGCCTTGTACCAGTATATCTTCAACAATGTCATAAGAAATCTACATAAGCATATCATTCCAATGTAAATATAGGATATGGAATTTATACAGATTAGCTGAAACTTAAAAGGAAGGTTATATTAGAAGGCAAACCTCACTTCTCTTTGTATGCATGGACAACATTTTACTCAAAGTTCGAATGCTAGAAAGAGGACCACGAATCTGCAAAACACAATAACAAGAAAAAATTACAATCACTCCCACAAGTAAATGCAAAACCCAAATACTACAAAAATTTTCTTACCTGCTCAACTAGACTGCTCATCCTTACGTTATTCTGCCACGATGATTTCTGGAGTAACATTGCTTTCTGCATAAGAAACAGATAAACATTTCCCCCCAAAATCAAAATGAGATAGACTTGAAAAGACAAAGATATCGGAACCATAACCTTGTAAACTACCTGATCCATAACATATGCCATAGCTAAAGACCGAGAAATGTTGATAGCAATTGATCTCTGCTCCGCACTAAACTTGTACATTGTCACTACTCGATCCGGTTCATTCTCCAAAGAGTACTCATCCCAAGATATGGCATCGGATCCCTGAGGCGAAGCATAGGCTTCCTCAGGAGTGGGGCAGTGAACCAAATCACAGCCTTCACCCAGGACACTCCCCGGTGACGGCATTTCCATCCTGGGTAACTCAGCAACCAAGAACCCCACCACAAAAGGGTGCTTCACCATAGGAAAAACCATAGCTTTACACTCTGCTATAACTTCCACCTGCACAATTCATTTCCAACAAAACACATCCACTGAGTCACTAACACTTCAATTTGCAACTAGACAACTACATCACTCAAGTTCATCAGCTATTTACTTTGTGATTGGAAAGAACTGCCTCCGCGGCACGAAAACCGGTTGCAACACTAAAACTGCCAACTAAAATCACAATATCTGATGCATTCACGCCGGGATAGCAAGTCACTCTACGCAGCTCTAATCGGTCCATCACATAGCTACCAGCTGGTCTTACATATACCTTGATGAAATAATACAACAAAATTAATAATTGGAAAAATGAATTGAGCTAATATGGGTAGTGAAATGAAAGAGACTGACCGAGAGGAGAGCGTCGGGATGGACGATACGGCGGAAGAGGTCGAGCTGCTGAATGCAGAGTCGCTGGAAGTCGGAGCTAGGCAAAACGATGCCGTTTTTCTGGTCCTTGTCGATCCTCTGCATGAAGTCGACGGGGGAGGTGGATGCTCGGCGGATGGCGGAGGCGACGGCGGAGGCGGAGGGGACCATGGAGTTGTTGGTTCCGGGGTCGGCATCATCGGAGGGGATGCGGGTGACGTGGCGGATGGTTTGGGGGGTAGGGTTCTGGAGAGAGGCGTTGGGGAGGAGGTGAGGTCGGTGAGGGGGTTTGAGGGAGGTGGAGGGGAGTTTGGGGGAAATAGGGGAAATGAGGAGGGTAGAAGTGGAATTTGAGGGGTGTTGGTGAGTGATTGCAGCAGAGAGAAGCATTGGGGGAAGTTTGGAGGAGGAGGGAGGAAGTTTTCAGGCGGAGAGAGTTGAGTGGAAGGAGATAAAAGTCAATTTGCCGATAAAATATGCGACGACCTTTTCCGTTCAAGTGGGAAATAACAGAAATAAGGTACCAGGCAGTTCAGTGCGCCCAACTGAAAGCCAAACGACGTCGGATGGGTGCACCAACTTGGCGGTAAAAGAAAAAAATATTAAGCAAAAGACGCCGTCTGTGGGAATCGAACCCACGACCACGTGGTTAAAAGCCACGCGCTCTACCAGCTGAGCTAAGACGGCTATATGGCGAGTTACATCTCAAACAAAATACAAGAACTGGTTTATTCCAAACCTCTTTTGTTTTGAACAGAAAAAAATAAGTCTCTATTGGAGATGCAGGGGATCGAACCCTGTACCTCCCGCATGCAAAGCGGGCGCTCTACCATTTGAGCTACATCCCCAACTTCTGACAACTATCTATTCAGATTATACTTTATCAATTTGTTTATAATTTTTACAAAGGTCCTCCTAAATTAACATAATTTTAATCTTTTTTTTTTTCTTTTTTTACCTTTATGACATTAACGAATCCTCACATTTTCACTTTAAAATAGAAATGGTTCATTTTAATAATCACTCTCACAATATCATCTTTTAAAAAAAAAAAATTAATTAAATCAATAGTCGAATAGGTACAACTAGTGTTATAACTTGAGTTTTCTCAAATTGAAATTAAATTAGATGCGCAATAAACTGTACATCAATTATCCAACAAGTAGGGCAATCGAGTCTCTAACAGGCACCTATTCGATAAATTCCTGGTATTTCTCTGACAAATCTCTTTTAGTTCTTACTTATGTTCTATATTGCAGAGTTGAATCAAGTGGCAAATGAGTTCGCCGGAATGGTTATGAAATCAGACTCAATAGATTTGAAATGGAAATTTCCTAGATTGGTTACAATCCCATAATTCTAATTTTTGTATCTTATGTTGTTACGTGTTGTTCTTATTATGTACATTGATGATTCAATGGCACCTATCTTATTATAACGATAACAAATAATTTTGTACCCAAAAGATCAAATCACCCGGACAAAAAGAAGATTCTTTGGTGGGCTAAAATAAGAGTCAAACATTGTTACAAAGTTGCAACAAACATTTTGTAATTACTCCCCACTCCAGCTATGCTGTTTCAAATTCTTGACCACACTTGTAACGGCTCGCAACTTTGACCCCACGAACCCTAACCGCTCTCATTCCTTGCTCTTGACTCCTCACTCACTTTACCCAATAAATATTTCATTCTTTATAGCCGTTGCAGCCTCTCTTCCTCACACAACTACAACTACAATGACGACGACCACAGAAAACGCTGCCGTTTCACATTCCGACACTTCTTCAATCGCCGCTGCGCTGGATCCAATTACCGCATTTTCTTCTCTGAAGCGGAAGCGACCGCCGAAGATTGAGATCCCAAACGTCCTGCAAGAAATTAAAACCGAGAAGCAGCGTGACTTGGCGCCGCGAAACGGCGTCGTTTGCTTCAGTGGGATCGGAGTTGGGGTCTCCTCCGCCAAAGGCAAGAAGAAGTTTATGGAAGACGCGCATAAGATTGTTTCTTGCTTACAAGGCAACTCAAAGAGAGTAAGCAATCAATCAATTTGATCAAAAATCCTGATGGGTTTTTTCCATTATATGTATTTGATAATTCTCAAGAGTTTGATTATTGTGTTACTGAAATTGTGTAGGGTTTCTTTGGGGTTTATGATGGGCATGGTGGTAGTAAGGCTGCAGAGTTTGCTGCTGAGAATTTGCACACTAACATTCTTGAAATGATGGATGCTTGTACAGAAAAAGAAGAGGCCTTTAGAGCTGGGTATCTGAAAACAGATCACGAGTTCTTGAAACAGGTAATTGCAATTCTGAATTCTCTAGCGCCCTTAATGCCTAGCTGTGTATCACACAACTTAAGTCCAATTGCTTCGAAAATATTATCCATGCATAAAATTGGTGTTGGTTGGTTGATTGATTATTCTCTGTCGTGGCCTTTGTATTATGAACCTGTTGATTGATTACTGCGAGTGAATGCAGGGTGTAGGGAGTGGTACCTGCTGTGTAACTGCCTTAGTCGATGAGCAGGAGGTGGTTATTTCGAACGTGGGAGATTGTAGGGCTGTTCTCTCCAGAGGTGGAGTGGCCGAAGCACTTACAAGAGATCATACTGCGGCACAGGAGGGCGAACGCCAAAGAATACAGGATAAGGTACATACTGTCTAGATTGCATGGTATTGGCAGATAATTTAGGAATGTCTTGTGATGGTAAATGTTGATTCCGTGATTAGGGAGGATATGTGGAGTTCCACAGAGGAGCATGGAGGGTCCATGGGGTTCTTTCTGTTTCAAGAAGCATAGGAGATGCTCATCTGAAGAGCTGGGTGCTGGGTGAGCCTGAAACAAATGTCTTACAGCTGACTCCAGATATGGAATTTGTTGTATTAGCTTCGGATGGACTGTGGGAAAAGGTGAGTGAAGTTTTCGTCCATGACAAATCCATGGAAAATATTTCAAATTTGGGGCAGATCTGGCAATCATTTCTTGTTCTCTTGTTGCCTGTTTCACCACCTGCGTGTGCATTCTTATCTAGACCAGTCCTAGGTCCATCTTAATGCATTGACTTTCCTTTTCAATAGATTTGCTGATATTCTTGTGAGGCACTGGAATGGCATCCATCATATCACTCATATGAAAATATGTGTATATATATATCATATATTATATAGGCTCAGTTCCCTATTTTGGGCTAATTTTCATCTTGAGTGTCTTCCTTTTCCAGCATTGACATTCAATGATCATGACCTGTGTTATTATAATATCATTTATATGCAAGTTTCCGTTTAAGATTTTTTGTATTTCATATAGCATTTAAGTTTGTTCTAGGTTCTGTTATTGCTTTATCAATGCAACACATGGCATACATTATATCTCCTGGGCAGAGACTTAAAATGCTGCTGTGGTGAATAAGCTATTTAATTGTTCTAGGTTCTGTTATTGCTTTATCAATGCAACACATGACTCATTATATCTGCAGGCCAGAGAATTAAACTGACGCTTGGTGAATAAGCTAATTAATTGTCCCATTGATAGTAGGACTTAGATATGTAGAGATTAACTGTGAAATCAATCGTGTATATGCTTTTCAATAGTTTGAATACTCAAGTATTGTGTCACAATGTGTTACAGTGTGTTATTAACTTATTATGTATATGCATTCTTGGCGGAATCCTTATTGTTGTTTAACATTCTGCCTGCTGCATGAATTTGAGATATCTTAGGCCACATTCCTGTCAAAATTTTTGAAAATCAATCCCTTCTAAATTTTGTGCTTATCATTTTATCTAGGTTGGCAACCAAGAAGCAATTGACATGGCGACACGAACATGTTCAGTACAGAAGAAAATGGCACCTCCAGGAAATGGACTGAAAGATAATGATGAAGACCATCTGTGTGTCAGTGTTAGCCCTTCATCAAAGTTGCGAAGGACCTTGTTGGTTAAGGAGCCAAAGGTGACCCAATCCCCAGGAGAACTCCAGAAAGATAATAATGATGAGAGTGGCTGTGTTAGGCACAGCCCTTCATCAAAGTTGCAGAGGATTTCATTGGTTAAGCAACCAAAAGGGACTCAATCCCCTGGAGAACTACTGATAGATAATAATGAGGACTATGGCTTTGTCAATGTGAGCCCTTCATCGAAGTTGCGAAGGATTTCCTTGGTTAAACAGCCAGAAGGGATGCAATCTCCAGGCTATAAGAAGACACTCTTTGGCTCTAAAGATGCTGATAATGACTTTTCAAGTGAAAATGAAAGCCCTCCATCAAAGTCAAGAAGACTATCAATGGTAAAACGAGTAAACATGAAGACTGAATCTCCCATAAAAGAGAAGTGTGGATGTAAAATCAGACCTACCTGTGGTGAGAACGAATTTGCAAGTGAAAATGAAAGCCCTCCATCAAAGTCAAGGAGAATATCATTGGTTAAGCGAGTAAACATGAAGAGTGAATCTCCCATAAAAGAGAACAGTGGATATAAAATGAGACCCGCCTCTGGTGGACTGGTGACTGCTTGCAAGGAGCTTGTGAACCTTGCTTTGAGTAGGGGTAGCTTGGATGACATCACCGTAATGATAATTGATCTCAATCATTTTAGATGCAACAGTGGATAGGCCTAGGTCAGTTGACTGGGAAACCCTGCACTTGCACAGCTATACACGAGCTGTGAGGGTCTAATCCTCACTGAATCTGCATAAAGCTGTCGAGGGTTTAATCCTCACTGAATTTGAGGCTATACATAAAGCTGTTGATGGTCTAATCCATGCTGAGTATACGTTAGATTCTTTAACCAGGTAGTCATTTTTTCTCTCTGTAAAAGCTTAATGATCTCGCGCCACCTGAAGCTGAGTCTAATATAATCTGAATTACCTTTCATTCATCAGTGCTTCTTGCTCAGCTTTGGTTTGTACAATGTGCGGATATATATATATATATATATATATATATATATATATATATATATAGGAATTGCCGTATTGAATTACTGATAATTGAAGCTTCAGTTGGCATCAATGAAAGTTTAATTGTGTCACATCCGTCCTACATGTCTTTTCTATATACGGTGCTGCAAATTTACCTTCCCCACCACAACTCTGCAGTATAGTACACTGTACTCCATTTTTTTACCGTATGCCGTTCATTGCTGAGGTGAAAAAACCCTGGTGAACTATACAAAGCTTAAACAAATCAAGTCATGTGAAAGTATAATAACCACACATCGTAAATCCAAATTCTTGTATAAAGTTTAATTTTTCACAATCCCTCTTTACCACACCCATACGCTCCCCCTAGTCTTAGTTGTTTATTTTCCAGTAGTGTCACATGAAATTCATATCCTTATGAAAAAAAGGGGTGAGTTGCTTTTCTCCATGCATGAAAAAGATAGATTTATGGGGATCAAACCAATCTCGAAGCCAAACCACTTCCAAGAAGAAAAAAGTGGGTTTTGTTAAAATCAGAAAGGGAGTAACAGATTGAAAAAGCCTAGCCTACACGGCTTGCACCAAAACGTGTTAAGTCTTACCCACCCCTCACTTCCCTGCCTCTTTTAACTCTGCCAGCTTTGAAACTGGTCCAATTGGGTCATCCTACTTTTGCTGATTACATGTTGCCCTGAAAAAGCTTTCTACCAAATCTTGTGGGTGAGATCACAAACTCTTGATCATCTCGTTCATCTATTTTCCCGATCACCTTATAGTAGTCTGATTATTCTCGAGTGTTTTGTACACTTCATTGTGTAACCAATATGCATGATGCAATTGGAATTCCTGCTTGTTTTTCGGCCGGTGTTACTCATCAAAGGCCGGTTGATCATGATCCGGCGGCGGTGATCAGGTCAGGACAGAGTGTGTGTATGTCTGTTTATAGTACCAAGATTGCTGGTCAGTGTCGTTTGATCACTATTACTTGGTGCAAGAATCTTCTGCTACATGGCCTCTCTGTTTCTGTTCAAAGCCAAGAAGGAGAGGATGACTATAGATGCAAGGTTGAGCTGAAGCCCTGGTACTTTTGGAGGAAGACAGGCGCCAAACAATTCATGGTGGATGGGATCACAGTGGATGTTGTCTGGGACCTAAAAGCTGCAAAGTTCAATGGCGAAACCGAGCCACAGTCGGACTATTATGTTGCCATTGTGTGTGAAGAAGAAGTGGTGTTGCTTGTTGGTGATCAGAAGAAGGATGCGTATAGAAGAACAGGTTGCAGACCATCACTGATTGAACCAATCTTGGTTTCAAGGAAGGAGCATTTGTTTGGTAAGAGGAAGTACTCAACAAGAATCAAGTTTCATGAAAAGGAAAAGGGAAAGGGAAAGGGAAAGTTTCATGAGATTTTAATTGAGTGCAGCAACAACAACAACAATTCTGTAACCGGGTCCGGGTCTGATCCAGAATTGGAGATAAAGATTGATGGCAACCAAGCCATTCATGTGAAGCACCTTCAATGGAAATTCAGAGGAAATGAGTCGGTTGATGTGAACAAAACCAAAGTTGAAGTCTATTATGATGTTCATGACTGGCTCTTTAGCTCTGGTCCAAGGTACGGAATGTTCATATTCAAGCCAATACCATCAGAATCTGCAGAGTGTTCTTTATCAACAACAACCCCAGTTTTGACTAATCATCAAAAGTCAAGGTCTGGATTAGAAGATGAGGATGATGATAATGCAGGTGGGTCATCTGGGTTTTCCTTATTGGTTTATGCTTGGAAAGTGGAATGATGGTGTTCATCATTAAGAAGATTAATCAAGGAATTAAGGAAAAGGGTTGATGATGATGAATCTGATTAAGGCTCCACCTTCATGCACAGCTAGAACAGTGAGCTTCCCACAGAGGAACAGATGGGCCCAAAAGAAACTCAGGAGTTTGCAAACAGCTGGAATAGAATAATGTGGACATAATTCGACATTCCAGATTGGATCCACATTTACATGTCCAATAATCTTCCAATCCCAATTCACCCAATTACCCATTCTCAGTTCCTTTCAACTGTATGTGAATTGTCTTCTGTATTCTTGGTTCTTGTTTTAGTTTTATTAAATTACTATTTTCTGCATAGGTGAATGAAGCAGAGCCCTGTATATAGTTTGTGTATTTGTGTGCAGCAAGAGTGGGATGTGCGATTGTTTCTTTCAAGAAAGTGACGTAGTTCTTGTAGTTACGAGTATTTACTATTTGATTTCGCCTCTAATTTTTTGACTTTGAATTTTCCTTCTCCAACTTCCATTGCTATTATAAAATTTTGCCATGAATACCAATCCACAACTCTTTTCTCACAACTCAATAGTACCATAATGAAGAAAAATTAGATAGATGGCTAAGGTTGGCCATCCGCCGGTCACATGAACAAGAACCCTAAAGTTGGGAATAGATCCTTGCATGAGATGATGGGCCTCTTTTGGTGGCCCTTCTACTTTTACTTGATATTTCCATGTTTGACAAAGAAACAAGCCCAATAATACATTCCCAGTAAAAAGGCAGTTCAACCCTCACTTGATACTTTTGAACAAGTTCTTTTTAGAAGATGAAAAGGCATTGGCATGGAGATGATCAGAACAGAAAGAGAGGAAGAAGCAAAGCCAAGTGAGGTTAGTGATTCAGTGGTCCATTGTGTTTCTTCTATGACAAGCTTTCATAGGGTTCGAAAAGGAGCCATTCATATTTTGTTGGAATATCCATTTGTTTGATAGTCTTCCTCACGTACTTATTGTAATTATGTTTCCCACTATGACCAAAACATGGAACATGGAAAGAGCTTCTCAAATCCTACTAACTCATTCATTTAAAATCATGATTTGCATAATAATAGAACCTAATTCATCTCCATTTACCAACTCATAAAATGGTGACCAATAGAAGATGAATGGCACTTGTGGGAAGAATGAATCAAAGGATCCTCACATCACACAATTCAAAAGTTAGAGACACAATTCGTGTGAGCGAGTTGTGTTTGTATCCCTTTATTTTGTATTTTGTGTTAAGTACAAGCTAATCCTAACAAATTGATTAGTTAAATGCATCCTCACATCACGTTGAGTTCATAATTATATCTTAACATTTTATACATCACATTTTAGCTATGAAGTAAATAGTCTCTATTGAAGTGGGTTTTTAAATCACACTTTAGATCTCATTTCCAATTTTGAACTACATGTGCGTTTTTTCTAAACTGTTATTAAAATTTACAATCTGATCGTCGATTGGATGTGAATAAAATTTATTGTTGACAATGGAACAATTGTGTACATACATAATACTTGCCGGCCATAATCAGCATTCATACTTAACCATGTCACCTTGTCGGAATGACTTCAACGGTGTGACCCCTGGAAACACAGCAAAACAACCTTCACCGGCAAGCCAACTCCAGGCCGAAATATGCCTCGACGCGCCGACAAGCGCCACCCAAAGTTGTCTCTGCAGAAAGGACCAAAACTCAGCAAACTGAAGTATATAAGTCCCACATCGAAAACAAGAGTGAGGTAACTCACTATTTCACCTATAAAAGGTCCACTTCTCTCTCTTCATTCATTACGCATTTAATAGCTATCTACCGCTACATTTGTCAATACAAGTACATCACCTAACTTTAGCATCGTAGGAGAGAAGACCGCCAACCGCAGTCTCCCCTCTTGACGCCGTTGTATTTCTCTTGACAGATTAGCGGGATTTCGTGAACTCTATACATATCGGAAGATTGGATCCTAGTCCACGTTATCGGAAGCCGACATCATATGGCGGTATTATGAACATCAACAAATTGGTTTCGTCATTTGAATGTGAAAGACATTTATTGTTCACAATTGGACATCGATTCGTCGGTTAGATGTGAAAGACATTTATTGGACATCGATTAGCCAGTTGGATGTGAAAGACATTTATTGTTCACAATTGGACATCGATTCGTCGGTTGAATATGAAAGATATATATTGTTCACAATTAGACAGTTAGTTTGTCAGTTGGATCAGTTGGATGTGAAAGATATTTATTGTTCACAATTAGACAAATCACAAAGTTTGTGAGTTGAATTATGTGAAATTTTCTTGACTGTTCAAGTAAATCCAGAATATGTGTCTGGCCCAAACTAGAGGTTACTTGCTCTAGTTGAAATAGGGTTTATATTAGAGAAATTCTCGGAGAATCTTAGGAGATATCCAATCAATGTACGATTATGTTTCCATGTACAACTCTATCTCTATGTTTGTAATCCTCTATATAAAGAGGCCCCTATTATCAATGAAAGTACGACTCAATTCTCTCCCAATTCAGTTTTCCTTAAACACGTTATCAGCACGAAGCCCTAACCCTGAAACAAATAGCCAAACCCTGATTCAAGAAGCTAAAAACCTTGAATCCGAATACAAAACCTTGAAGCCTTTTCTGCCTCCACCTCACACCTTGAACAACTCGATTCCAGGAGTCCAGAACCGGCGGCGGCACCCCAAGAACCGGCCGGAAACCTACCGAACCGGCCACCGGAAGCTCCATACAACTCGCAGCAAATATTCCACCGGTTCACCATCTTCCGGACCTCCAATTTCCACCAAATTTTGGTAGCAGAAGCCCTTTGATATGAAGTTTCAGGAACCGGAAGAAAAAGTCCAAAAATCGGCCTAAAATGACTTGAACCGGCCACCTGAGCAGCTGCATCTTGAACCGGCAGAAAAGAAAGAAAAGAAGAAAAGAAAAGAAGAAGAAAGAGAGAAGAAAGGAACAGGCCCAGAAGCCCACTGACCCAAGCCCAAAAGCCTGCTGACGTCAGCCCTAGGACCTATTGCCACGTCATCACTGCCACGTCAGCACAGGGACCACTGCCACGTCGGCACACTGACCACTGCCACGTCAGCACAGGGACCACTGCTACGTCAGAATCAGTGCCACGTCAACCCTCCGGTCAACATCCGGTCAACGACTTTTCCGACAGTTTTACGGCGAATTTTCCGACCATTTTTTAGGCCAAATTTTCCGGCGACCTATTTTGAGGTATTTTTTTTCTAAAAGTTCCCGTTTTTTTTTAGAGTTTTTACATTTAATTTCTCTTCTTTTCGGGGACTTGCAACCTCCCTTCTTCTACCCCCCTTTCTTTATCATAGGGGAGACCAAATTAAGCCGAACTGTGGGGGTTCGTGCTCACTCCAAGCTTGGAGCTTGTAGAGTTCTCCAAACTTAGAGTTTGTTGAGATAAAATGATCGACCGCAAACATCATTGTTTCGATCTAATCCAACCCCTCTTGGAATCGAATTTCTTGGAAGCGACTACGCTCGGAAATTCCTAATTTCTTGGAAGCGACTACGCTCAGAAATTTTATTTGTTTTCGTGGTAGCCTTTTTCGCTCTGAAACTAACCCTAATTTCTTGTTCTCTTTCAGGATGAGTAACCTAAACAAATTGGACTTTGCTCTATTGGGAACAACTGGCTCTGAATATCACAGGTGGGTTCGTGATGTCCGCCAGCATCTCAAGGCCGATGGAATCCTGGATACGATTCTCGAGCCTAGCCAAGACGTGCTAACTGTTGAGCAAGCTCAAGCTTTGGAAGCAAATAGAGCAGCCTTAGAGGCAAATAAGGCGAAAGCCATCATCCTAATGACTCGTCATATGGATGATTCGCTCCAGTACGAGTGTATGAATGAAGAAGACCCCAGAAGGCTGTGGGTCTCACTCGAAGAAAGATTTGGCAACGTCCGTGACTCCCTGCTTCCTGACCTAGAAGTGAGATGGCATAGCCTCCGCTTCTGTGATTTCAAGTCAGTTCTTGACTACAACTCGGAAGCACTTCGCATTAAATCCTTAATGGAATTCTGTGGTAAAGAGATCACAGATGCGATGTTGATTGAGAAGACTCTATCTACCTTCCCCGTCTCTGCATTGATGGTTGCTAAGAACTATCGAATTGATGTTGTTGCAGGACGGATCACAAGGTTTCATGAGCTCATTGGAGCTATGAATGTCGCTGAAAAGCATGACAACATCCTTGTGAAGAACTATAATTCGAGATCCGTGGAAATAGAGCATATTCCGGAATCCAACTATAGTCGCGCCCCTAAGAGAAGGCGCCAAGAGAGAAACCCTAATCTTAGGGATACTTCTGGGTGTTCTGGTCCATATAATCGCTCTACTTGGGAAGGTAACCGCCAAAATGGGCGAACACGGAACCGAAGAGGTAAATGTGGAAAGAGAGAGGGAGGCAACGCCTCTGGCCATGTTGGTGGCGCCACCAACACTAAGAGCCATCTAAATGACGCTTTCAAAGCGCCTCAATCAATTGAGTTTGAGCAAAGAGATGTATGTTCTCGATGTGGAGTGTCTGATCATTGGGCACACATTTGTAGAGCTTGTGAAGAAATGGTCACCACCTACAAAGCATATTGTGAAGCAAGAGAAGCTCACTATATGGAACAAGAAGATCAAGAAGATGATCTAGAGTGAAGGGTTGAAGACTACAAATCTGGCTGGGATCAATAGATCGCCAATTCTGTTTAAGTCTTTATTTTTCCAAGAGATATAATAGGCAATTGCCATATATTTTTGTAGTAAATGCCAATGGTTTAGTTTTTCTTCAAAGTAGGCTCACTCAAAGTAAGTGTGATGTCTAGGAAAGTTCTGAGATTAGTGGTACTTAAGCGAGCCTTGCTCCACCGACATCTCTCTACTCAGCTGGTCACATTTATTTTGGAATTACCGAAAGAAGTTAGACGACTACCATTGTTTTGCATTAGCTATCATTTTGGATTATATTTTGTTTAGTCAAAGAGACAATGATGTAACTCCGTTGGCTTATGAATAAAATTTCGAGTTCTTTATGACTCCATTTTGATTATGAGCATATGACTTTTGTGACTACGATGGCTGGGCCATCAGTATTAATTCAAGGACATGGAATAGCCCAAGTTCCACTTGCCAAATGGCACCTTAATTACTGTCACAAAAACTCTCTACGCTCCTAGGGCCAATCGCATCTATGAATAGCCAACGGATTCCATGCGAAAACGCATGTAGAAAACGAAAATGAGTTCCTTTGCAATACCTCTAATGATTGCGAACAAATGCGCATCTTAGAGAAGTTTATGTGTCTCTCCAGTGGATTCTATGTCACTATTCGAGCTATTAATCTAATAAAGTTATGAGAGAAGATCTCTTGGATTTAGACACATATTGGCTTTGTCACGACAGGATAGATCATCCTAGTCATGATATGATGATCCGTCTACTAAAGACTTCACATGGATATCATTTCTTTCGAGCGAAACGAAGCATGAATCAAAAGTTGATTTCTGGACTAAGTGTGACCGACGCAGCTGCCTAGGGCACCGCCTCCGTCCACCACCAGCCTAGGGCTGGCGCAGTCCCTATCCATGACGCCATGGATGGCGTCCATCATGGTGATGGCGCCCTAGGTGATGCTGCAATCACCAACTTGCTTCAAATAGCGTTTCAGACGCTCAGGCCCAACCAAAATTCTCATTGGTTGCTTCTAAAGCCTCTCGCTCGTTTTACAAAGCCCGTTCCTTAGGGAAATTAGGACTGAGACCGTCCTATGCAAAGGATATGAAAATACTCATTACGTTCTTACATAGAATCCATGGAGATTCTATGGACTGATTTAACCAACTTGCGGACGTTTAAATATCTCATGATGTTGGTTGACACGCAAACACGCTGGTCACGTGTTGTGCCATTGTCCACTTGTAAATGCTACTTATGCTACACTCCTAGCAAATATCATATGACAACAGGCTCACTCCCCGGATCATCCTAATTCCGTCAATTGGACTTGACGATGCTAGAGAGTTTACATCGAAGACTTTCGATAGTTATTGCATTGGGACTGATATTGGACATCATATTCCCATGTACACACCCAAATGGTCTCGCGGAAATGACTACGATGGTCATCAGGTTATTGGTAATGCGCACCAACCTCCTTATATCCGCTTGGGGTGATGCAATATCGCGTGCAGCTATGCTAATTCGTCTACGACCCACCGCCACTCAATCTACCTCTGCGTTACAGCTAGTGACTGGGTACAAGAATCGTACTTACACATATTTGAGTGTGCCATTTACGTGCCAATTGCGCCACCACAGCGCTCTGTGATGGGTCTTTACAGACAAATGGGCAACTATGTTGGATTTGAGACTCCAACAATCGTCCGCCACTTCATACCCTTGCAAGGCGATCTCCTTACCGCTAGATTTACAGGTTGTCACTTTGATGAGACAGTCTTCCCGTCGTTAGGGGGAGATAATAACAAGGATGTTCAGCAGGAACGACAGGAATTGTCGTGGCCTGTCCCCACTATGTCTCATCTCGATCCCCGTTAAAGTGACGAGATCACACAAATATGCTGCAAACATGCCTGCAAGGAAGAACGTTCCTACGAGAGGACGTAGCGCCACCCTACACGGAGGTAGGCATGGCGCCAACGCCAAAAAGAGTGGCACTCTGGCGTTACAGGCCATGTCCCCAGCTAGGATGCGTGGGAGGCCCGTGAGTTCGAAGGATACTTTGGCACATTTCAATCCTTTGATCATCCAGACTCAAAATCCGTCTCATGAGAATCTTCCGGGTTATGGTTATCGTTGGGGGACGCCTCAACGTCAAAACCTATTCCTGAGAATATAGAGCTCTATGAAACTTACACTAGTGTACATGAGACGTGGGATAGAAACTCCATCATAATTGATGATGTAGTCACGCACTTCGTTGCGCATGAGTTTGTTCAGTCCGATGATATCGAACCACGCTCCGTTGATGAATGAATGCCAACGTAGAGAAATTTGGCCTAAATGGAAAGATGCGATCCAGGTTAAGTTGAATTCTCTAATGAAGAGGAAGGTTTTTGAGCCTGTGATGCCAACACCTCCTAACATAAAACCTATTGACTAATGGGTCTTCGTTAGAAAGCGTGATGAGAAAAAGAGATGACAATCTCGCTTTATAGCGTAAGGTTTCTCACAAAACGCCTTGGAATCGACTACGATGAGACATATTCTCTCGTAATGGATGTCATTACACTCCACTACCCTGTCAGTTTGGTAGTTTCTAAATAACTGAACATGCAGCTTACAAATGTGGTCAACACGTATCTCTATGGGGATCTAGATACGGAATATATATGAATGTTCATGGTGAACTTCATCTACCTAAGTCAAATGGCTCTAGACCACGAAGCGCGTTTACAATAAGACTGAAACGCTCACTAAAGTGACTACTTAATTGGGAAGGGATATGCACGCCCGTTTCCATAACAAGTTTCGGATTCTATCGCGGTTCATGTTGGACATGATCTTCATTGGAAGCCCTTAAAGAGTTAAGGGAAACCGCTGAACACTTGAAATCCGAGTTTGAGATGAAGGATTTTGGGAGAACACGATTATGTCTCGGTTTGGAACTTGAGCATCTTATTGATAGATGCTTAGACATTTTGACAAGGTCAAACCTTCAAGCACCCCCATGATCGTCCGTAGTCTTGATTCTGAAAAGGATCCTCTTCGTCCAAAGGATAATGGAGAAGATGTGCTAGAGGCGGAAGTGCCCTACATAAGTACAATAGGCGCATTATTGTACTTAGCTAAATGCACAAGACCGGACATCTCGTTTGCAATGAACTTGTTAGCTAGATATAGCTTTGCGCCAACGCATCGCCATTGGATTGGTGTAAAAGATATCTTTCAGTACTTGAGATGTACGATTGATATGGGCTTGTTCTATCCCTACAGAAAGATGATGGATTCAGACCCATCACACACCAGGAATGCCGCCAACACTGGCCTGCGTCCTCTATCCCCATCCCAAAACGACATGTGTTTTGGAAGCTTTTGCTGATATTGGGTATCTCTCTTACCCATACAAAGGTCATTCCTAAACTGGTTAAGTGTTCATTATGGGTAAAGACCATGATATCTTGGAGGTCTACAGAACAGACCCTAGTCGCTATATCTTCGAACAATGCAGAGATTATTGCTCTTCACGAAGTGATTCGTGAATGTATATGGATTGGATCCATAGTTACGCATGTTCGAACAATTGTGGTTTGAAGTCTACCACAGATGAGCCTACGAGCATATAGGATAATGCTGCTTGTTTGAACAAATGAAGCAAGGCTACATCAAAAGCGACAACACCAAGGATAATCAGCAACAACAGACTCTCCTTAAGATCAAAGTGAACTAGGTTCAATCTGAGGACAGTGTGGCGGGCTTGCTCACTAAGTCATTGCCTAAATTCCACTTTCGAGAAACATGTTGGTAGCATCGTTTGCGGAAGTTATCCGAACTCTCATGACCGTTGTCATCAGGGGGAGATGCAGACATCAGGGGGAGATGTCTACATGTATGGTCTTGAAACGTGAAAGGTGTGTTGTGCTCTTTTTCCCCTTCGACCGAGGTTATTTTTGTCCCACTGTGTTTTTGTTACTCGGCAAGGTTTTTAGCGAGGCAACGAGAGAAGCACCACGTTTGGGCGACACAAGGGGGAGTGTTCAAGTAAATCCAGAATATGTGTCTGGCCCAAACTAGAGGTTACTTGCTCTAGTTGAAATAGGGTTTATATTAGAGAAATTCTCGGAGAATCTTAGGAGATATCCAATCAATGTACGATTATGTTTCCATGTACAACTCTATCTCTATGTTTGTAATCCTCTATATAAAGAGGCCCTTATTATCAATGAAAGTACGACTCAATTCTCTCTCCAATTCAGTTTTCCTTAAACATTGACCAAATTTTTGACATTTTTTTTCGGAGTACCTCTACTTCATTATTTGAGATCAAAATGGTATTTTTGTAATTTACCCTAATTATTCGAGAGGTATCTTCTCCAATGGGTCTAAATTCTTCTTTTTAGCTGACACTAACTGCGGGCTGGACCTCAAAGACAAAGTAGGCACATGTATTAACAGTATTAACAATGCTTTTAAAAACCAAAGAAAGATTTATCTGTTTTGCACTGAAAGCCTACAAACTTTAGGGCCTTAAGTTCTGAATTGTGACAATGGAAATGAAAATAGAGATTCATATTTCTAACCTTTAATTTTAAAATGACCATTCCGTTGTTTTGGCTTTTGGGTTCTTTTTTTTTTTGGGAAAACATCACCAATGGTCACTGAGTTATGACTTATTCGACACTTAACTCACTGTATTTTCAACAATATCACTTAACTCACTCAGTTTTACATCCGTCTTTCACTTAACTCACTGTCGTTAATTTTGTCGTTAAAAGCTATTAAAATTGAGGGTATATTTGTCTAAACACTAAAAAAATGCATTTCTAACTTCAAAAAAAAAAAAAAAAGACAATTTTTTTTTTCAAATTATATTTAAGTTAAAAAAATCATTTGTTATAAGAAATCTCATAAATTTAAAAAATTGAAAAAAGTCTAATAAATGTAAATTGAGGGTATATTTATCTAAACACTAAAAAAATGCATTTCTAACTTTTTTTTTAAAAAAAAAGACAATTTTTTTCAAATTATATTTAAGTTAAAAAAATCATTTTTTATTAGAAATTTCAGAAATTTAAAAAAATTGAAAAAAAGTCTAATAAATGTAGTTTTTTTTAAGTTAAAAATGATTTTTAAGTGTTTTGACAAATATACCCTCAATTTTAACGGCTTCTAACGGTAGAATTAACGGCAGTGAGTTAAGTGAAAGACGGATGTAAAACTGAGTGAGTTAAGTGATATTATTGAAAATACAGTGAGTTAAGTGTCGAATAAGTCATAACTCAGTGACCATTGGTGATATTTCCCCTTTTTTTTTTAGCAATATTTTGGGTGTAATCATTAGATTTGCCGAAAAACATTAGCTTGGTCCTTTTTTTTTTTTTGGTACATAACATTAGATTGGTCTTAACAGGCCTGTTGTCCTGTTTCATCAAAACTGCTAAAAGAAACATCAATTGAACTCCATCTTTAAAATCAAGTTCCACTATCTATGTGAAGAAGAAGATGGGGATATGCGCATTAGACATATTCGTAGTTTATACATAGTTTCTCGAAAGAAAAAACTAGTTTATACATAAGAGTCTCACTCCAAAGTAAACTTGGCATAAATATTCTAGATAAGACATGCTCCGCGCGCGGCTCCGCCATTCTTTGATTTTGAAACTTCTTCAAGTAATTGCTGCAAGGTTGCCAAAGACTATAACATGACGAGAATTTCCTACAAGAAAAGAGAAAATTCAGTTACATATATGCAAACCTAAACTCTTCAGGCGTATAATATATGCAAGCCTTGGAAATGGATGATTTTCCATGTGACACTGTACTCAACAGATTGACCATAACATGAGGCTATATAGGAATATCTGAAACATCACTACCAGTGCCACAAAACTGAGGAGACCTCTGAAAGGCCGAAAAAGTTAGTACTTCGCCTAAACTTGACTCTGATTCAAACAAATTTTGACAGACATCATCAGCGTGCGAACTAATAATTCATTCTAACTATATTCATTGGGCTAGTAGACAAGCTTAAGTTAAAAATATCATGACATAACAGTGATTTTTAGGTAATATTAAGTTACCTATTTATCCCGTTCCACTGCTGGAATCTGCTGACGATCAATCTCTGGCTTGGGACAAGTACTGGTACAATGATCTCATAAAAAGGACGAGCAGAGGAAAAAGAATAACAGAACAAATCGACAAGGGGTTTCTGCTACCAAACATGTTTTCTGGAGCATTCTGAACCTCATCATTCTGCACATAAGAAAAAATGCAAAGGTAATCTTTTCATCCAGCTTACACAAGACGGACAAAAGAGTCATATTAGCATAATCAATCACTGTTTACGACTTTGAAGAGAGAGAGAGATCACGCCCAAATTGCATGAAGACGGACCTAAAGGAATAATGGTTTCATTCTTATTGAAGTCTGTTGTCTGGTTGCTGAGGTGAGGTTAATAGAACTCTTTCTAGCAGTGGTCAGCTCTCTACAAAAGGACTATATATAACTACTCATGATGTGCAGATTTTAAGAAAGGAATGGATGTACACATATTAACATGCAAGTTATCTGTATTTTTCGTAAAATGTTGAGATACTCTTCTGCATCGTTGAGCAATGTAGCTCAATAACCAGTGACGGGTTTTTCTCTAAGAGATATTAGCCAGACCGATACTGCTTGGTCATCTAAAGTAATTAGTATTGTATAGCTAAATACCTAAATGATTTTTGATTTGGCTGATTCTTTGGCAGAGTGCTAGAGATGATTTTTTAAGAGAAAACTAAAATCCTGAAGTTTCCATCATTGTTACCCCGCAACCAAAGGGAGGAATCCTGCACTTTTTACTGTTTGTGGACTAACAATATTAAAACTAGAATAAGTACTCAGATTAAGACATGTTCCCATAGTCCCATTCCATTAGAAACCGCTTCATGCAGATCCCAAGACATAAAGAGGATTTCAACAAGAAAAGCAAATTCTGTTCAGAAAAGGTAAGTGCTAAATAGTGTTAACTCTTAAGGTACTTATAACTGAAGAATGGATGATTTGTCATGTAACACCAGAATTCTCCACACATGATCAAGAAACCAAGATTGCTTTTATTCCAGACCAACTTCAAATTGGCTACTTGAGGATAAGAGCATGTACACTAGTGCATGACCAAACAAGGGAGATGAACTTTTAAAGACCTGCATGCCAGCCTGAATGCTGTATACTTAACCCCAGTTGAGACAACATGTGACACACATGCAATATTTTGATACGCAGAACTGATAATTCCTTCTTAGTTGGCAGTAAACTAAAGCTTAAAAAATCATAAAAAGTAGATGTCTAAAAAAAAAAAACGAATTTTTCGTAAACGTACAATCCAATGTCAAGTACCTGGTTATCCGGTCTTTGCGCTGGAATCACCATACCATCAATCCGTATGTCAGGGATCCATCTGATCTTATTCCAATCTGCACCTTCTCCCTTCTTGCACCAATCCTTCAAGATGTCACTCTCCAAAATGTACAAAGTTTTGAGTGAGGTTGGCAGTCCTCCCTCTGGCAAAGGTTGAAGCTGAGGGCAACGACTGATTTGTAAACGTTGAAGTGAAGTTAGGTAATGAAATGAAGGAAGGGTGGCCAACTTTGGACAAGAATCAATGCTGAGGTCTCTGAGGAAAGGCATGTCATTGTCATGTAGTCCTGACCAGTTACTCAACTCCGGCATGTCACAAAGTGTTAGCGTCTCCAAGGATAGAAAAGCAGCTGGGGGACCACAAAACAGATCATCCACAACTTTCAAAGTAGCCATATTTTGAATACGAAGTTTCTTGAGAGCCGGAAGTTGGCCAAGAGAAGGAAGGAATTCACAAAATGCGCAATTTTCTAATTCAATACTCTCAAGCCTGATAAATGCTGGGTTGGCTATCCATCCGGGAAATACCGAACCACAGTAACCAGCTACTCGTAACTCCTTCAACCCAGCATGTGGTTCAAGCAATGTAAGAACTTCATGTTGAACTTGTTGAACTAGTTCAACTGGTTGCGTTTGACCTCCGATTCCATTCCATTTCAGCTCTAAACTGTCTAAGTATTGCTTGTTGTGTAACATAGCAGCCTCAGCCTGCATAAAATCTGCCACATTCTCAAGATTCGTAACAGAAATGGATCCTCGAAGACACCTCATGTTCTTAAGCTCCTCAATCTGATATCCGTTCTCTTTTCCCACTCTAAATGCATGAAGGGTTTCAAGACTAGTTAACTTCCCAACATATATTGGCATGAAGGGTCTGTCAAAGTCAAGATGTCTTAACTTAATCAAGTCCTTTAAGTTCTCAGGAAAATGAAGAAGCTTAGGACAATTCTTGAGCTTCAATGTTTCTAACCCATATATCGTTGTTATAGGCTTCGGCAAGAGTTTAATACCGGTATGACTAAGATCGAGGTAACGAAGATGTATCAAATTTCCAATAGATGGAGGCAATTTAGAGATGGCACTATGACTCAAATTCAACACCCTCAAGCATCCCAACTTTTCAAAAAATTCATGAGGGACTTCGCCAAACATGACTGGTCTCGGGGTAGATGGGAATTTAGGAAGCACTGTAAATGTCCTCAACTTCTTATAATTGCAAAACGCCTCCAATGTAGATGGTTGAGTAGATAGTTGAGTATTTTCATAAAGCAAAGATGCATGCCGAGCATTAGGAGATATGTGCACCAAGCATGGCATATTGTCCTCCTTGTCCTCCATACAAAAGCATAAGTTGGTTGAAACAAATCTTGCCAAATCATGAAAGAGCTCATGCACTTTATATCTCTGCTGATCACCACCAATATTTGGAACTTGTGAAAAGAAACCCCTCGAACGCAAGTCTTCAAAATACTGTCTTCCAACATCTTCAATTTCTCTTGTTCCTTGGGACTGAATAAAGCCTTCTGCTGCCCATAGTTGGACCAAATCATCCTTCTCAACTACATGATCACGAGGAAAGATAGAACAATAACTGAAACATCTTTTCAAATAAGAAGGCATATTATCATAGCTCAACAATTTGAGGACTGGATAGATTCGTGTTTTATGTTCCTGCAGTTCCCAAAGCTCACGCCTTAACAGAGCATCCCACTCCATCTCTCCCGAATTCAAACAGCTTCCAATCACTTTTGCTACCCATGGAAACCCTTTGCACTTCTTCGAAATTGCTAGGCCATTCTCCTCCAAATTAGTCTGCCCATTAAGATTCCCTCTTTGTCTGATTATTTCCCAACAAGCATTGTCACACAGAGGATCCAAACGATATGATGTAGAGGCAACAATTGAGGCAGAAATTTCACTTCGAGTAGTCATCACAATCTTGCTCCCCTTCTTTGCAGCCCCAAAAGACAAACTGAATTGATCCCAATCACTAAGATTATCATTACAAATGCCATCTAGTACAAGTAAAAACCTCTTCCCCTTCAATGTCTTGTGTAATTCAACCTGAACACAATCCAAACTTGACAACTGAGGACCCTTTCCTCTAGTAGCAGACTCAAGAATAGATTCTGTAATCATGTACAGACCACAGTCTAAAGAAACAGACACCCACATTTTCAAATCAAATTGGTTACGCACATCTGCATCATTGTAGACGAGTTGGGCAAGTGTTGTTTTCCCAATCCCAGCCATCCCTACTATTGGAATTACAGAAACATTTCCCCCCTCTTGTTGCACAGACAAGACCATTTTTTTAATCTCGTTCTTATCTGTATCCCTTCCAAATACACGAGATTCATCAACCAAAGAAGTACACTGAGCAATAGCCTTTTCTTTAGGCTCTCTCAACTGGATGATTTCTGTGGTAGAGTACCTTTCCAGGTCTTTTATCAACCCATCCAGTTTCTCTTGCATCTTTTTAATCTCAGACGGTATGCCAGAATAGAAGGGCATCGAGTGACGTACCTGACTCCCACTGTTGACCTCCACACGCAAACCGATCTTGTCCAGCAAATCTTCAGCATCCAAAAAACTAGTCAGGAGATCTTCGAGCAAAACTTCTGCTGCCTTCGTAATGCAATGTTTCTTTTCTATAACATCAACGCGAGCTTGAATCTCCATCAGCGTTCTCTCCAACTTTCTGAAGCTGCCGTCGACCCCAGTGAACAAGCCTATCTTTTGTTCAACAAATTTTGTGACTCTGTCAACAACAACCTGAAGAATTGCCGACGTAATGCCGGTCGAGAGTACCAGGGATGCTATCTCTGCCATAGCAAATTAGCAAGGGATGAAAAAGATGAGAGCTTTCTGGTGAATACTGAGAAGAAGCAAGCTTTGGCAAAAGGAAAGTCTTTTAGTGTTCTCGTATTTTTTTTTTTTTTTTGGTAGGTCAACTAAGTGCAGCTCTTCGGGTGGTGAAAATAAGCTGAGGCAAATTAGCAAGGGGTGAATAAGCTGAGAGAGCTTTCTGGTGACTGGTGAAAATAATTAAGGACCAAATGGCCTCTTGACCTCTTGCAAAAGGAAAGACTTCCTGGGTCTTGTCTCTGTCGCTTTGCATCATTGCATGTCTGATGGAATGACAAAATTACCCTGCAAATAATTCAAATTCAAAAAGCAGTAAAAACGTGTCGGTGGAGGGCTCAGAATCATTATTATACGTAACAGGCGCTCAGCTTTTCTGAGCCGCGTGCTTTTCTCTTCAATCTTCGACAAAACACGGGACCACAAAACACAGGGTCTCTTAACTTTTTGGGAAAATTTATAGAACAGTACATGAAATATCGGCCATTCTAACCTTTCGTGAATCAACTTTCGAAACTATCAAAACGGTACATGAATTTCAAATCTCGACCTAATTTTGGTGTATGCCGTTACATGCTCCGTTAATTAATGTGTTTTTTGTCAAATTTTTGAGAGTAAATCCCTCTTTTCAAGGATGATAAAAAAAAAAAAAAAACTAAACTGAGCACCCATCTCTCTCTCTCCCTCGTACTGACTGCAGCCGACCACCGTAGTTGAATTCTCATTCCCTCCGATGACCACCCATCACCGAAAACCCATAAAACCCAGCTTCACCTCACTCTCCAAACCATGTTCCTCCCTATCCAAACCCTCCAAATTCCTCTTCATCTTCATGGCCTCCCTTGTCTTCCTCTCCCTCTCCTCCGCCGCCCGCCACTACCATCATTCCACCACCGCCGCCGTTTCTCAGATCCAACTCGCCTGTAAAGCCACCCGCTTCCTCGACACATGTCAATCCTCCCTCATCCAACTCTCTAACCTTCCCCCAAACCCAACCCCAATCGAGACCATCAGACTGGCCATCAGGGTCTCCTCCGACGACCATTAGACCCACGTCGCCGCCTCCGTCGTCATACATCCGCAACAGCCCCTCATACGTTAGCCCCTTATCATTGCATGTCTAATTGAAGAGAAATTCTTGCATAGGGGCTGCCCACCACGTGGCGGTGCGGCCTCCAATAAAAAATTAGAAATTTTTTCCTCTTCCTGAAACTGCCTCTGTTTTTTAAATGTACAATACTCAAAAGACTCCCTGTTGAGCAGTGATTGGTCTGCCGCACCACGTGGCGGTGTAGGTGCTCCACGCAAGTCTTTCTTCTGATTGAATGACAAAATTACCCTGCAAATAATTCAAAACAGAAGACGAAATAATTCAAAAGGCAGTAAAAACGTGTCGGTGGAGGGCCCAGAATCATTATTATACGTAACAGGCGCTCAGCTTTTCTGAGCCGCGACAAAACACAGGGTCTCTAACTTTTTCAAAAGAAAATAAGACGCATTCTTTTGTTTGCTTTAGAGTAGAGGCATCTTCAATGTCAGATCTAGTTTTAGGCTTTGGAAAGATTAGTTGTTGTGTTTGATTACTGGTAAGCATTTCATATCTCTCCGTGCTTGAATTTTTCAACTTGGAGAAATCTCCAATTGTACGGCGCTTCAATCGCTGCGTAGGCTTTGATCGGAATCTCCAAGGTGTGTAGTCCCGGCGTCTCGGAAGTGCGTCTGATATCTAGAGTTCGACTACTACTCCTCCAAGGTATGCTTCTTCCTTTTATTTGTTTATTTCTTCTGCAAATTCAGACTCTGCAACTCAACCCTATCGATTTGATTCTTTTCCCTGAACACAAATTAATTAATTAATACTCGATTCAGACTGTGCAACCCTCCCAAAAAGCTGATATCTTCACAAATGGAAAGTCCGCCTGAGGTTGTAGATTCTTTCTCTGCTGGCACCAGAGAGAGAGTAAAGGATCCAAGTTTGGAGCAAAAGCTTAGCCAGGTTGCAGATGAGCATGGGATTTTGCCTTACCATTTGAAAAGGTTATTTCTGTATTGTTCACTCTTTCCCTTTGGTTATGAATTTAGAAAAGATGAGTTGGTTCAGTTATGGATAGCTGAAGGCTTTATTAGAGAGAGGTATGGGGAGAGAATGGAAGATACTGCTGGCGAGCATTTCAATTCCTTGGAGAAGGAAGGCTTCTTTGTGTTTTCAAGATGTGATTTCACTGTGGATTTTGATTCAGTGCTCTGGGCTCCCGCGGATAATCCCAGCAACTTCTTGTACAAAGTAAATCCTATCAAGCATTCATTATTGGAAGATACCATTTCTTCAGGTAATTATTTCAAATCAGTGGATGGTAAGTTAGATGGAGCCTCTAAAATGACTAGACATTTGTCTTTGATTGGTGAGGATATGGATGGGATGGCTTTTGGGATCCTTCAAAACTTTAAGCATTTGCGCACACTGCATATGCTCTCTTGTCGTGGATCTTCTATGAAACACGTCCCTCGTGATTTGTGTTTCACCTTAACGTTCTTGAAAACCTTAAATTTGAGTGGGACATTGATTTCTGAGCTGCCGAGTTCCATTGGAAATGTAAAATCATTACGTTATGTGGATGCCTCACGTACACCTATTTCACGGTTACCCGAATCAATAGATTCTCTTTACAATTTACAAACCATTAAGCTCAGAGGCTGCTTTCACTTTGTTCAGTTGCCAAAAGGAACGAAGAAGCTAAAAAAGCTCAGGCATATTGATCTTGACATCATTCGGCAATTGGATTCCATGCCTGCACACCTGGGGAGCTTGAGTAATCTTCAAACTTTGCCAGCATTTCTTGTTGGTAGAGATGATGGGTGCCGTGTTGGTGAATTGAAAAATTTGAATGATCTTAAAGGGTCATTTAACATTTCAAGGCTTGAAAACGTGTTGAGTGAAGAAGAAGCTGAGGAAGCTGCCTTGATTGAAAAGAAATGTATCCACAGGTTGGAGCTTCGATGGAGTGATATGTTTGTCGAGTATTCTCAGCAAGAGAAAATACTAGAATGTCTTCAACCCCATTCTGGCCTTAAAGAGTTACAAATACAACAGTACAGTGGGTCCATACTTCCAACTTGGATTAGCAATCCCTCTTTCATTGACCTTGTTGTCATTACCCTCCACAGATGCAGAAATTGTAAACTTCTGCCATGTATGGGACAATTACCAGCACTCAAGTCTCTTTCTATTATAGAGGTGAATGAGGTGAAAGAAATTAATCATCAATTCTTCAGAAAAGGCCTAGTTGATCATGCATTTCCAAAACTTGAGATACTAGAAGTTGACAGCATGCTCAGTTTGAAACGGTGGAAGGATGTACAAGTAGGTGACTTACCTTCCCTAGTGAAACTCACTCTGGACTCTTGCCCAGAACTTGTCACACTTCCTGCACTTTTGTGCCTCAAATCCCTCAAGCACTTGGAGCTCAGGTGCTGCCCAAAGCTTATGGCCTTGCCCACTGGTGGACTACCAACTTCACTTGAGTTTTTCTTGCTATTGGATTGCCTCGAACTGAAAATATGGTGCTTGAAGATTGAACATTGGAGCATGTTATGTCATGTGCCCAGCATATGGTTTGATCATGAAGAGATAAAGGTAAATGATAAAATTTGACATTTTATTTTTCTAAATGCTTTTCAGTTCGCTTGAACAAAAAAGAAATTTGGTTGTTCACCATTGCTTGTGCTAGTCAGAGTAATCTGTGGGGGTAATATATGCCTTCGCCATCTTTTAATGACTCAATGTGGAAATTGGAGTTTTAATTCGTGGTAAAAAAAAAATGATTATTATTATTGTTGGTGGGTGCTTTCACCAAAACACTGTTAATATATATATGTTCTTTGTCAGTTCAATCATCTGCAATAAGATACTGGAATACACCAACTACAGGGAGCCGAAATGATGTAGTCTGTTAAGAAATTATAAATAAAACCTATACCATTATATAAAACCTGCTATTTGCTAACTTTTATTTTATATATGGCTACTCTGTCAAAATTTAGTTTTCCAGAAAGCCTAAACCATTTTTTCAAATTGTTTGAATTTAACAGTTGAATTATTTTGCTCTGTCTGATAAGAGAACGCATTAATAACTTGGTTTGCTGAATTTCAACCTCACTTGCAATAAGTTGATTGCAGTGAGTTTCATTTGTGATATGTTGAACACCATAAAGTACAGAAGATCAAACTTTTGAATTTGTACTCAGTGTAGCTGGTTATTCAAAGTGCTCACGAATAAGATCATAAGTGGTTTATGGGTTGACTAGAATCATGGAACAAAGACAGAGACAGTAGAACTTGAAGATAACAGAAGACTTTAGTTATTATTTATTAATTTAATTTTTTCAAGACCTTTTGGTTCCTGATTTGATTTGTGAATCATGTAGGGACGCTGTGGAATGACAGACCAGTTGGCCTTAGCACGGGTCGGAGCTGTGGCTGCAGAAGCCCGAACCTATACTCGGATTTCAACTGAATATTCATCCTCTTTGTCAGCAGCACCTGCCCCATCTCTGCCACAGCTTCCAGCCTTTAATTCTAGGACAATGGAACCCCAGGATATGCCATCAAAAGTGCTCCACAGTGTGGTCAGCATGATCTCTCTCTCTCTCTCTCTCTTTCTCTCTCTCATACATACAAAAACGTAGCATGTAAGTATCTCTCTCTCTATTTCTAATAGTTCTTTCACTCTACTTCATGACAGAAAGTTGTGTTGAAGGTGGACTTGCTCGACGTGAAGTCTGAGAAGAAAGTCCTGAGGGCAGTCACAGGGCTCAAAGGTATATACAAGTCTTGCTCATATTGCTCTGTTTCTCACCAATGAAGTTCCCACTAACAACCTGATACGTACCGAAGTGTGTTGTGTCTTTCTTTTTCAAAACGAAACAGAAAATTAGGCGAGATTAGCTTCTCATGCAAAAACATGACTAATACTGTAATACAATACATGAAGGCATGGCTAATTAGTTTTGTGATGGCAATTTAACTTTCAGGGGTTGGCTCGGCGTCGTTAGACCTAAAGGACAAGAAGCTGACAGTGATAGGGGACGTAGATCCAGTGAAGTTGGTGAGCAAGTTGAGGAAGCTATGCCACGCTGAGTTATTGTCGGTGGGACCAGTAAAAGAGCAAAAGAAGAAGGAAGAGCCAAAGAAGGAGGAACCCCAAAAGGAAGGGGAGAAGAAGAATGATCCAAAAGATGAAGTGGCTGAGCTTTTGAAGGCCTACAGTTCATACAACCCACCAACGAGTACGTCTTATTATGTGAGAAATGTGGATGAGGATCCCAATGCCTGTGTCATCTGCTAATCTAAGGGTTAAGAAAAGATTAAAGCCAAGATGAATAATGGTTCAGATGGATAATTTTGATATTGTTCTAAGAAGAGAGAAGCCATATTGTACAGTAGAGGTGATTTTGTATTATTAATATTTGAATAATGGTTCAGATGGATAATTTTGATATTGTTCTAAGAAGAGAGAAGCCATATTGTACAGTAGAGGTGATTTTGTATTATTAATATTTTTTTCCTATAGAAAAGGCCAGGGCTGTATTTTTGGGTTTGTTTTAATAGTTCTACAAGGAATTCATCTTAACATTTGGTATTGTTAAATTTATTTGCGCTGTTTAATTGTTTGAGGTTTCTTGTTGTAATCGTCAAAGCATTTGGGGCACACTTTGTCATCCCTTATCCTCTGTGTTGTCGGTTGACTTGCAGGATAGAGCTAATGAAAGCAATGTTGAAGTGAGCAAGCGCGAGAAGGCCAGGCTAGTATACTACTGGGGGTCAGTATTCTGCTGGGGATCAGTACGCTACTGAGGGTTAGTATAGTACTGGGGCTAGTATACTACTGGGGATCAGTATACTACTGAGGGTCAGTACTCCAGGAAATCCTGCTGTTAATGCTCAAAGTCCGGCGGTAGCCGAACCTTCGTTCAACGCGGGTCCGGTGGGCGGACCGCTACTCTGTAGATATGATGATCTTCGCTAGCTGTCAAACGAAAGACAGGGCGTCAGAGGGAGACCGCGTTGGGCGGTCTTCACTTCTCCGATGCCTAAGTCAGTCAATGCATATAGACAGCATAACAGTAAATGAGTAGTAAATGCGTAATTAATGAGGAGAGAGGAGAGAACCTTTTATAGGTGAGGAGAAGGCTGATCTTCTCCTTGTTTTCGATGTGGGACTGATGTGCTTCAGTTCTCAGCTTCAGGAGCTTCTGATGCCATCTTGACACGGCGCGTGGCGGCGCGTCGGCGGTGATCTAAGGGTGATCCGAGGTTCAGGCAGTAGCTCGCCTGGCAGTGTATCCGTAAGCTCTTTTGGCTGGAATAAGTACCTCTGGCGGTACAATGAGCGTAGCCCATTATAGCTAATTATGCTTGTCAATGTATGCGTATGTACAAGTCCCCCAAGTCCCCAGTCAAGGAGGGCAATCTTGGTTGGGGAGTTGTTCGGCGGTTTGAAGCGTTATCTTCCGCTAGACTTGCAACAGCATAATTAGCGTCAGTGTGTTGTCAACCATGGATTTACTGAGCAAACGCTTTATACCCTTTCGGGTGGGCCCCTGCTAGGCCCCCCAGGGAGTCCCCCACTCCCCGGCTAAGATAGACCTCCGGATGGTCGGTAAATTGTTTGTTGAGGGGGAGCTGCACGGAGCAGAGGGTGTTGGGTAGCGAGCCCAATCTTAGTACCCAAGTTACGGGGGTCAACGTACCTTATCAGGGCCGTCGTAGACTGTTGACAAGTCCCCGTGTCCCGTAGGGACGGTCTGACCGTAACGCCGCGTGGCGGTCGTTGTCAGAGTGAGGCGTGGCCTCGGGATCCGCCGCTGGTTGTAGCAGGAAGCAGCGTCCAGTAGACGTGCTTGGCGGTATTTTGTTGAGCGGTATTGCTGTAACGTCCCGAACCCAAATTCACCCGTTTACTAGTCATTTGGACGGTAAACGACCTTTACTTTCGGTTTAGTACTTTTAGTGGCCCTAAAAGTCGACTTTTTGTTCGGGTCAAAATTTGAGAAAATGTTCTTCATGGAAGTTGTAGGGGACGTTAAACCGAGCGCGTGCATATGTGGTATGTAAAAATCGGAGCTCGTATGCAAAAGTTATAAGCGAAATAGTAAAGTTACTGTTTATGGTTACTGTTCATGGTAAGTTTCTATAAATAGCCAATTTACTGTGGTAAGTTTCCATTTTGGAAACTTACCGGCTTTTCTCTCTCCTCTCCCCCGATCCTTTCTCCTCTTCGGCCCGATTTCTTCTCCCTCCGATTTCTTCCTTTTCCGGCCACCCCACGATGGAATCCGGATATCATCAGGCTCACCTTCTCTCCCTTGACACGCCTGGGGTGGTGTTTTGCGGTGGCTCGACCGGTGGAGCTAGATTTGGAGCCGTGAACTTCACTGTAGCAGATTGGGGTTTTCCGGCGATTCTTCCGATTCCGGCCGTTTCCGGCCACGAAATTGACATCGAAGGTTCGGTTTTCATCACTGATCATTTCCCCTATGGCCTTGTGTCACGATTTGTTGTGTAGAAGTCGAATTGATGAATTGAAATTTTAGGGTTCTTGAGAAATTTCTGGGCTTGTGTTCACCGGCCGAATTGGAGCTCTTTCAGGTAAAATTGGAACTTGTTGTAGTTGAATGAATGGTTGGGTGTGTTGAGTAGATGCTACTGTCCAAATTTGGTGGCCATCGGAGGTGGTGGCCGCCGGCGCGTGGGGCCCACGCGCCGCCACTGTATGTGAAGTTTGGTGAATTTTGGAGGATGGAATTGTTTGTGATTTCCGAAGTTTGAAGTTTTGTGTTGGAATTGTTGGAAATCCGGCCGTCGGATTTTCCTCGTTTTCGTTGTGGAATATGTTAATTGAGGAATTGGTGTTGTGGAAGAGAATTGGATTGAATTTGAGAAGTAATGGAGATAGGGATTTTCGGGTTTCGTTTAGGTTCGTAATTATTTATTCGGATTGTCGTTTATGGAAATGTACTTGTGTACAGGACGATGTTGCGAGCTACGGCTAGATGAAGGAACTCGTTTACATGGTCGCCCAATAGTACTGTGAGTGAACTTTTATTTTTAAAGAATGATGCATGCATTTATTTTTCCCGAAATAATAATTCATTTATCATTTTATTATCGAGCATAATATTTTGCCTTGGATTATAATTTTGGCATTGTTTTTCCATATGAATTTCAGATACGAATCTATTATGCTCAGATTTGGATTTTATGATTTGTTTTCGGACTATGATTAAATTTTCGGAGATTAATTATAATTTATTTTCAATTATGATTCGGGAATGGGTTTTGAGCCTTTGATAAGTATCTCCGATATATGGCTTTTATTTGAAATCATGATTTAAGTGATTTTCGACGAATTACTTTCCGAGGTGATTTCCGGAATTTATTAATACATTTTATTCGTCGATACTGAGATTTTTTGGAATATTTTTCGAAAATGGGATTTTCGATTGAATTATTTTATCGATTATTTCTCGCCTAATGGTTTATGAATTCTAGAATATTTTGGCGTGCGGGGCCACGTCATTGGAGTATATATTTTCTTAAGATTTTCCGAGTATGGATGGGATTCATACTCGTGTTTTGTTGCGAGATTGGGGAAGCCTTATGGATTTACTGGTTTTTGAATGTTTTTCCTCACCATACTCGGGTCATTCGATTAGGTCTCCTCCTCACTTACTTTGTGTTTGTGAGTGGCAGTTGAGGTAGCTTATTCTCCTCCTCACGTGGGTGGCAGTCGAGGTTATTAGTTCTCCTCCTCGCACAATCTATGTGTGAGTGGCAGTCGAGGGTAGGTAGAGCCTGAGAGGCTCCATTCCCGTATGGTGAACTCTCTTCCCCGTATCCTTTTATTATTGTTCTTGACTAGCGGGGCTAGTCCGATTTCTGTTTAACCAGCGGGGCTGGTCCTATTTCTCGAGCATCCGAATTTATATTCTTCTTTGTGGTTATTTGTGACTAGCCCCATTTCTTGAGAGGAGCTTCTCGTGGCTTGTTTTCATAATTATTGCATGCATCAAAAGTTTTTAATGAAATAAATGTGGGAAAGTATAAAATCCCTTTTGGTTTAAAAATTGTTTATTTTTGTCCACTCACGCTAACGTTTTTATATACTTTTCCCCTGGGCCCTTCGGTTTCAAATGCCCAGTTTGCAGGCGAAATTAGTTGAGGTCGGGCGTACATGGAGTCAAGGCATAGCCAACAGCATTGCTTCCGCGTACTCATTCTATTTCTGTTTTCTTTGTTACTTAGGGGATTAGTATTGCTCTGATAATCTATGAGATTAATATTGTTTTTGGGTTGAGACTGATATTTGTGAAATTGGAGTTGTGATTTGGGGAGCAGATGGCTCCAGGAGAATAAGGATGGATGATTTAGAAGTGTAAATGTTTTCCTACAGGTTTTGGGTAGCCTACTTTTAGGGGAAGTTCCGCCAAATTTTTGGTAGAATTTCTTCTAAAGTGGGCCCCGCAGGGCCACTTCGGATTTCGGGGTGAAATCCGGGGCGGGTCCTGTCAGTTGGTATCAGAGCATTAGGTTGTCTGATTCTGTAGACCATTTTCTATCTTGTCACCTTATATGCTTGATGTTACACAGTACCTCCCGAGTGATGGCCCGACTGCAGCGGTTCCCCATCGGTGCTGATGTATGCATTAAGTGTGTAAGGTGCATGTCTAGATGGTGTTCCTTTAGGTGCTATGCCTCTTGTACGCCGACCTCCTAGGATTTTCGTTGCGTAGCGGAGTGTTTGCATGTTTTGCACATTTCCCTGCTGATGGTAGAGTAAGACTACTCTACATATTTGAGTTGTGCTATGAAATACGATTCGAGGAAATGTTGTGAGTATCTCTTCCTCGATGCCAACAAGTTTGTTGGGGCATGGTTTGAGGTGCGAGACCGGAATTTGATTTTGTGCCTGAATGTTAGAGATGAGCGTCCATTGTTTTGGGCTGTCTCTGAGTATTATAACTGTTTTAGAATCCGGTTTTGGAGAATTGAAATTAGTAATAATGATGGTTCTAACCTTGAATTGAGTTTTGGAGAATGTGTTACTTGATACGATCGGCTCTGTGAGCGGCATGAGGAATATTACTGGAATTCGATGGAGATTCTTTGTGAATCTCATTGTTGGAAATCATTTATAGAGAATCCACATTGGAATGTATCTCAACTGGACACCTTATGTCGGCATCATTACGCATCACTCTCCGGTAGACAACAGAGAAAATTGAAGAGATGTCCTGGGTTGTTATGTCTAGAGGCGGTGTTTTCAAGTGGCTATGGTCACTGATGTTGGTAAGTGGGAAGAGATAACAGTAAATGAGAATTTTAAATAGAATGAAATTTTTAAAAAATTGTCGATTTGGGTCGTTGACCTAACCAGGGTGTATGAGCATAGTTTTGCTCGGAATAAAAGAAATTGACTTTAGATACCACAACTTATTGTTTTGTCTACCTGAGTCTTGGATGGTATCGAGTAGGGAGATGAACATGAGTGGGTTTTTATAGTTATGTGTTTGAAGTTCTAGAAATTGGTAGAATGCTTAAGGTTTGATAATAGAGTTACTGTTTTGGTCGGTAAATAATTGGGAGAGTTGGAATCAACTCTTCGTATGTGATATTATGCAAATGGGTGTCCTTGGTTATCCGCTTTTGAGTGAAACAGTTACACATAAGTTGGGGGAATAGCGGTAATGACCTTGTTGGGTGTCCATAGAAGTTCGAACGGAATTACTATGTGATACGGAATCTGATTCGAGTTTTGAATCACGGAGCCTTGAAGGTTGAATTGTGATAGGCTCTTGGTGGAAGTTTTGCTTGTCAGATGGGTTGTGATATGATATTAGTGGTTGGTGGAAATATTTTAAGTCAAGGCTTGACCAGGACTCTTGTTATTTTGGGTGGAAGGTATTGTAGCCTGTTTTTAAGTGACGTACTTCGGTAATGATTACTTTGAGGAAATTGGATCATTATTGTGGTGGGACCACGTTCGGATCCGGATATTGCTTGGTGTGATACAAAATGTTGGACGGGTGTCCTTTGATTTATTTTTAAGGATTGTCCAGGAAAGACCTTGTGAATTGTGTTAGCTACCTCGGGGAATTAGTTATTGCTTGAATTGAATACATGTAATGGACTTCTTTAGAGAAATTGAGCGAGTTTTACCACCATGGTGACCCTTAATTGGAAATGTATAGGAAGTTGTTGGTACGAGTGAATCCGGTCACCACTTGTCTGACGGTAAGATGACTTGAACAGGAAGTAGGAGTTGAGTTGGTATAAATTGATTGAACTTATGTTCTAGCAAGGTTTCAACAGATATTTAAGTACTAATTGTTGAGCTACTATGGTTAAGTTATGTTATTGGATTAAATCTTAGTGAGAAGATTTGGAAGAGTTTTTGGTACAATTTTGGTTAGCACAGGAAAGTTATAGGGATCCTTGTTGTAGCTGAAATCTTATAAGTTAAGTGTCGATCGAGGAGCGGATTTGTGGCTATTTTATCCTCTTTTCGATATGGATAATAGACGTTTATTAGTATTGGCCTTAAGTTAAATAAGAAGAGTTGGCTATATTCTAGTATTTACAAGTTCAACGTTGTTTGACATGACTGATTCCTAGTGATTCTTGTAACATCAGATAGTGAACTTTTTCGATATCTTATTTTTCTTGTCTTAGGAGGTAGACTGTTTCCGTGGTACGCAAAGTGTTATTTGTTTAATTAATTGACTTTGAGCTTTTCTATTTGGGCTCTTATTCGACTGTCTTTCCAGGTTGTTTTGAGTAAAAGAGTAGTTGCAAATTTTTGCTTAGCAGTGGCTAAGAGTTTTCGGTAATGCTTGAGGGCATATCTATATTTTTTTTTTTAAGGACTGTTGAGCCAACGGGGGATGCTGTGAATTTTGTTGGGATTGCTGTCACTGGCCAGATTCCAGCTGGAGGATTTGGTACATACGGGATTTGGAACATATCCTTGTTGTCGTACTTGTAGTAGAATTGTCATGAAGTGACGTCGGACAGTTGGTTGGAGATGTTCTGCATGGGGCTAGTGAAGCAGTATAAGAGCGAGTTTTCCTAGCTAACTAAGGAAGCTATTTTATTTGAGTTTGATCAGAGTTTTAGTCAAGTATTGTTTTCAGTGGTGAGAATTACATTGGCATATGAATTAGAATTATCGTTGTGGCATTAGAGGCCAGGGAGAACAACATAGATTCAACTAGATTTTAGACCTATGACTATTAAAGAAGTGTAGCCTCAGCTGAGAACAGCTTTAGTGTGATGCATCTCCTCTTGGATTTGAGTCTTTGGGCTGGAATAGAGTGAGTAGTTACGGATCTTTCTCTGCACCAGGTTTCGAAAGACGTTGTACATGTTGTGAGTAGTTTTGATTGGAGACGTTGGTAATAAGTAGATTCATTGGAACGCATTTGATTTAGAAGAGTTTTCCACCACATTATATTTATACGAAGTTTCCAAGGGACAACGCAAGATAGCTAGGTTGAGATGCTAGTGTGGCCAGCAGGGTGGCTATTAAATGAGTTTTTCTTGTGACTGGGAATGTCATTTCAAGGCGTGATCGATGTTCCAGTCAGTTATTTGAGTAGAGCAGAGGAAGTGTAGTGACCCTCTTAACTTACATGATTAAGAACTTATAGGTTTGTTCGGAGCTACCCCTTGTTATACTTGACAATTGTGGAACCTTTATGTGAATGATATTTGATTAACAATCTGTGCACAAACAGACAAAAAGAAAGTGTTGTTTTGTGGTAACTA